>NC_051176.1:11291019-11379563 GCF_013339695.2 Rhipicephalus sanguineus | reverse complement strand
TATTGCCGTTAACCAGCAACACAATATAAACATGGGCAGGAAGGCACAAAAGCTACAAAGTTATATATAATTACGCAACCAGGAAATTTACCTTCCGCAAACTACACATGTGTGAATAACACCTCTCTATACGTCTCCCAGGCACTACGCCCTAGCCCGAGCAACCAAAGACGACGAACATTGTTGGCCTTGTTACCCAATGTCGTAGCGTGTGGGAAAAGCAATATCAGTACAGTGAGAGTGCATTCGATGGATATATATATATAATATGTCAAGTTGGTATAACTTCACCATGTTAACGTATTAAACAACTTACGCATAATAAAATACCAGCGCAACAGCAAAGTTTGCAAACCGTTATCTTATCGCGCCGTGCTCGACATACGAATATCTGATATCCTCGCGTACAGTAGGAAACGAAACACCGCCTGAGAGCTACAGGCAACTTCAATTCTGCTGTGATGACGGGTAATGTCAGTGGCGTCGAATGTATCAAGCCTTAGTGATTCCTACTCAATACGCATTGAAAGCTTTTCCTATCACATCGCTTGTATCGGTGTACACACAGCGCTCAGTAGAGACGCCAGTAACCCTTACAGAGCGCTTGAGCTAAAATCTTGAAGAAAACTTGAGCTTCGCCTTCAATAGTAGAACACAATAGCGTGATCGGGCCCCCAGGGCGCCGCCTTCTCAATTACTAGCCTAGCTTCGGTTCTCGGTGGATATCTCAATCGTGCCGCAATAAACGACGTCTGTGCGCGTAACATTGGTCGTTTAAAAACTACCCTAAAATACCTACTACAAGTACACTTGCGAGGTGCATACAGCACCATAAATCATTTTTTGGCGAATCGTGGCGATGGGCGCCCTACGCGTCTGTAAGGCAACACGAGAACCTACGCAGCTGCTCCACCTTCGGTGATGCTTTTGCTGCTGATGATGATTAAATATGTCTGAGCGCTTTGTAATAAGTGGGCTTTAAAACACCCGCTCGTTGCGCAATTCGCATGTTATGCCTGGCGTTATCCTACGCTTCTGCCCGCAATATTACATCTGTTAAAGACTCCCGCCACTGCATGGACAACGTTATAGCGTTTTTTTTTTCGAAGCTGTTTCAAGCATGGCGTGCCCCTCTAGTAGAACACATGATTGCCCCGCAGAAGGCCTGGTTTCGACTATCACTCGCACCTAAGGTTTTATAATTTATTTTAATTGGCTATTTCTGGTTTTTAGCTCACGGACAACGCTGATTTTCGCTTCACAACGAATGACGCTGGCACCGAGGCCGACGTAGGAATTTCTGCGAATCGAGAACTTTAACACTGTCGCGTTAAAACGTATCCCAACTCGCAAGGCACACCTCAGCGCCTGCTCCTTCACCAAGTCAATGGCTAGTCCATTTCGAATCGTCGGTTATGCGCTTCGCGCCTCTCAAATCTGTACGCCCGCAAAAAACTGCTTATGGTTCACAGCGGCACCCATACACTCACTGCATCTTTCAGAATACCAGCAGAAACACTCACCTTCCGTCTTGTATGTAATGGCGTTTGCCTTCTTGTAATCGAAGAAGAAAATCAAGCATAAATTTTTTCATTGGATGTTTGCTGAAATGTTAGCAGAAATAGGGTGCTGAGGTCACTTTAGGCAGAACACCAATGAACAACACCGCAACATAATCGACATCATGAAACAGTGCTTCATAAAAAACGTAGGCTACTGAGCATTACCCCTGGTATATATGTAGAGTGGCCTTATCATGGGTAGAAAAATATATGGATATTCTTAATATGGACGCTCTGGCTAGGAGACTAAAAGATTCACAACGGTTCAATTCTCCCTCCTGCATAGGTTAGCAATAAAATGTGGAGCTCACTCAGACTTATTCAATACATTTTGCGCTTAGGGCTCACTCAGAGTCATAAATATTTTCCGCAAGCGGACTCAGTCGCACTAAAGCTCACTAAACCTTTCCTCAACCGGACTCACTTGGACTCAGACTCAAGGCCCGATCTCCGTCGGAAGACTTATGAGTCGGTTTGCCGATTTATGGTCTCATGTACATAGTGCTGTGTCAGTGAATAGTAGAATAAGCTAAACCATGACTTTCGGGTTCATATACATTCGATCGTTATCGTCAGTGAACTTTTGGGCAGCACAATGGGCGGCTTGCGGTGTGTTCGTCACTTTCCGTGCGCTTTCACTGGGCTTATAATGTCTGGCAGTCGCGACATCCAGAACGTGTTTTGTCTTGTTTAGAAGCAGTTTCCAATTATTTTTCGCAGGGAATATGGAATGCTTTCTCGTTCCACATTTGCTCTCTGTTGCTACGAAATATACATTTTTAGTTAAAGAAATAATAACAAAGGTGAAGAGACTTACTAGCTAGCTTCTTGTTCATGGTTATATGTAATTACAGCTTGAATACTCTTCTCTGCTTCGTTCACATCCGTTGCCTGAACCTTCAGGCAAGTAAAGTCGCGGCCCCATACAGGGTCGTCCGTATATGTCGCTAATAGCATGTAATAGGGAGAACTTGCATCTGCTTTCAAGCTCTGAAAGAAATTAAAACCAGATTTATTCACAGTTTTGCGATGCCTTTCGCAACGTCTAACAATGTTTTGGTTGAAATTGATCCCTCTGTATCTCGCATTCTATGAATATCGTGTAAGGAAAAGATCACCTGATCCCTTGTCGACTATACATGGAACGTATTCAGGAACTGATCTTCTCATGTAACAAACTTAAGATATGATTATACTCTACAAATGTATTCGGACTGTTAGTGAATTGGTTGGTGCGACTTCACGACCTCTGTGGTAAGAGACAGTGATGTGACGGGGGAGAGGAGACGATGCAATATGGTAGAACACAAGTAATCTGGTCATGATGCGCAAAGTTTTCCTGACTCACCAAAAATCACCAGGCAGCGTTCAACTTTAGGACGCACCTGATGATGCCCTTTCCGCCAAAACTTATGCTCGCTTCACATAAGCCATTTTTATTCGAAGAACGAAGTAAAAGATTTGAATCAGAAAGAGAAAAACAGTGAACAGGGGGAGCGCTAGGGTTAGTGCTCGCCCTTTCCGCTGTCTCATTCTCTCTTTCTTATGATTTCTTTATTTTCGTCCTTGCGTAAAAATGTTTAGTGTGATTCATGAATAACTCGCCTAACAGCGAGTTAGTGAGTTATACTGAGCTATGCATGCTTCTAACCACCACACAATTTTTCTACGCGGATGTTTCTTTTTTGTTTCTCTTTGTGCGTGTGATCTTCATGGTCACCATGTGCTCTTGATTTGCGTCACGGCTACGTTCCGTGCGCCTCCCAGCCAGAATATTGAAATTGGAAACCGATGTAGGAATGTCGGTTAGCTTATAAAAGACGTGGTAGAAAATAATGCACGAAGGTGGTGCGGTGCACGAGTTCAGACTACGTGACCTTGTCTTGTTTAAAGTGCTATTCAAATAAATGAAAAAGAAAAAGAAGCAACCGCAAAAATTACACAGTCGACGCTTACTTCCTAGTGATTGGTTTCGTATTACCTGCTAACATTTTTTTTTAAACTCAAGGACACAGCAGCTCTAAAAGCAAAAAAAAAAGAGAATCTTCTGAGCAAACACGCGTCAACCGACCAGGAAATGCCTCATTTTTGTAGGATAAATATACAGAAGGCTAGATTACGCCCATATCGGCCACTTTTGGGGCGGATCCTGGCTGGATGATTTTAGGAACAATATGTACACTGCGGACCATGTGCGGAGCTATACTCCATCTCACAAGCTGGTTGCAGCAGGGTGGAAGCTTCGAGGTGTAAGCAAGTCACACTCTTGCGCACCAAAACATAGTTCCGTTTGTAATTGCACTATAATTAGAGAAGGTGATACGCGTCACAGCAATACGTGATGCGCTAAGCAGGATTCGCATGTACGTCATGAGAATTTAATTATTGCATCGGTAACTTCCCATAGTTGTGATGACGAACCAACATGGCAGCGCCCATGTAGACGCGATCGCCCGCTTCGATTCGAACTCGCGTTTGCTACTTGCCCGCTATCCTGACAGCAATAAATAAACGGTGTAATCTGTTATCACTTTGTGCCATCTCGTGCTGAGGACAAAGTATCAGGCACGTTTTTATTAGCTGTTTGTTCAGCCATGCCTGCTAAGCCTTGTCGCCGAGAATTTGAGAATGAATCTTGGAAACAGTGCAAAATAGACACGAGTACATTGCTGTCGAAGCACCGGGAGGCAAATATAACGCAAACAAAAGAGTCGGTTTAGAACGTACGGGCCGCACAGCTCTCGACGGCGACTTCTTAATTTCGAGGCGCATGGAACCAGCGTCGACGTGTGCTGCCATGTTATTCCTTCTTTTTTTTTCCCGGCGCTACCGCTGCTGCCAAGCGCTAACAGCGTTAGTTGGTACCACTTGTTCGCTTTACTCGCACAACGCGTTACGGCTATGGGGACGCCGAGCAGACGACGCTACGCGGATGAATACATCGTGAGGTGTGCTCACTCCTGCTATTGGCTGAGCAGCCCCGTAGCTTCCACAGTGCTGCAACCAGCTTGCGACATGGAGTATATTTTCGCTTGTTTTGCGAAAAACATTCTACCGGACAGAGTCGTCGGTGCGTAAATGACCGGTTGTAACAGCGTAGCAATAAGGTCAATAGTTAGAATGTATCCAGAGGTATTTCTTGCACAACAATTTAAAAAGTACAACTGGGCAGCAGGCTCTGACGGATATGTTACGATAGAGTGGTGTCACGAGCTACTCATGCGCGAAAATCACTGCCCATATTTTTACAGAGTTCTGTTGGCTTATTGGCATCAAAAATCTCATATATATATATACTCGATTCAGCCTGGCGCATCCTTTTCTTGTATCTTAAAATGAGCAATCTCCTTGACAGCTAGTAAATTACACGACTCTCGAATCAAAATTTCATAACTTTCTTGCCGGCTAGTTCATACAGACAAATGATTACGTTATTGTAGCGTTCGCGTTCGCAAAATCACCCATGAAGCCTGAGTGTGTTTTATTAGGGTCACAATAAATATAAAATATTTCTGGTCGGCCGGCTTATCCTATACACACGACACTGTGGAATTATTCTACGACAACTCACATGTCTGCATGGCTTTTTCTGTGGTCAGGTATGTTGCAGAATATCGTTGTAGGAATCCCTAAGCAACTACATTTTTCTATGCAACCATATACACATTACCTGCAAAATTCGGCTAACACACCTGAGATTTTTGAGGCATGGATTCAATAGAGTTAATATAAGCGCAGTAAAATAGGGCTGCATGGAATTACGCGCTACGAAAAAAAGCGAAAGCGTTCTGTACCCATGTTATCATGAATCTAATTTTCTGTAACAACAATATTTACTATTTATTCCATTCGACCACAACTAACTGCGTTATCCATGTATATTCGTATAGAATAAATGAGGAAGATGACAGGCGTTGGCGGAAAAAGCTACAAAGCAACATTCTTCCATAACCGGTTAGCCATGCTTCCAGGACCAACCAATTTAGTGAATATTGTACGGCCTAAGATGATACTTAAAAGCAATAAAACTACCACGACTTGCGTTCATTTTAATCTCAAGGTAAAATATTATCGACTGATAGCAGGAAGAGCTACGGAGCGTGAATTCGCAAGCCACACATTCACAATTTCTCACTAACAGAACTTCCTTCATTTAAAGAGATAAGAAGCAATGCGAAATCGTTTATACCTCCCAGGCGTCTTGGTTTGCACCAAATTTCTCTTCATCCGCCCACACTGGATTTTGTCCCTTAACCTGGCTGAGAGCCAGTGCTAGAGCAACAGAGAGCACTACAAACTTCATGCTGTCTGCCTTCGAAGTTCCCTCGGTGGATGGAGTGCTTGGAGACCGGCAGCTTCCATATTTATACGTACCCGTCTCTAGGATTAACAATGAGGTAACATGCGTGCACCGTGGCATCAATCAATTATCCACAAAGCACTATTGCTTTTAGTGTTATGCCAGAGATGAGCCTCTGGACTAAAATTAATTATTGCATGAGTCTTATGCCATAATTACGACGTTTCATTTCTCTTTCTCCGTAAGCTTGCGACAGAGCTCTGTGGCCATGTGCGGGATCTTAGGCTTTGTCTTGTCTGCAGAAATATTTTTAAAGCAGACGTCATGTAACACATTTTTATCGTGACGTAATAAGAATAATGATATCATAAGGCAATCTACGCGTATTTTATCTGAGTGATTTTTATGTCTTAATGACTGCGAGATGGCGTTAGCAGGATAAATGTATGTGACGAACAACACGAGAACGGTGGGGTGTGGTAGTGGTGACAGAGGAAGACGACGTTTTTAATGATGATGATAGATTCTTTTATTAGGCAAAGGGAGGACCGAAGGCCACTGATCAGGAGGTTGGGGGTGGGGGAAGGTTGGTAGGCACACACTAAATCACGCGCGCCAAGCCGCTACTAACTCCGAAGTGGGCTAATGTGATAAGCTGGTGAGGGTGTTCGAGTATGTCCTTTTGTACTGCTTCCAAATCGGGATGCATAAAAACGGCGCTGTTCCTTCGATGAGGATGTAGGGCAGGACAACGTAAAATAAGATGCTCCATGTTGGCTATGCATGGAGAGTGGCAAAAGGTACATATGCAGGGGGCGGAGGTGTCTATGCCCCTCTTCCGGTCAGCAAGAGTCTGCCATTGATGAATTATGTGAGGGGTAGTGGCTGTGTTTGCTAGCACTTTGTTAATAAATATCTCCTGAGATCGGCTGAGGGCGAGGTTCTTAAAGATACGAGGAGGGGTGACATCTTTGAGTCTCTCCCGGTTAGTGTACTTGAGGAAGCATCGCAGTCGTGCCATTTCGGAATGAGAGCTCGGTGGCAAATTCGTGTAGGGGTGGCAACCAAGATCGGGAGATCCATGTAGGAGAGGTTGGAGATGATATGGTAGAACTCCAGCATTCGAGGTGGCGAGACTGTGTGCCACCTCGTTACCTCCCCCTTGGATCCCCACGTGACCCGGCGTCCAGGCGACTCTTGTGTCAATGCCATTCTTCTGTTTGTGCAGGAGAATTTTGCGGATGCGTAAAGCTGCAACATCTTCTGTATTGGGATTCTCGATGTCCTTTAGTGCTTCATATGAGTCCGTGTAGATAGTTGATGGCGCTATGTTATCCTGTAGGGCGGTCCAAATGGCCAAAAGTTCTGCTTGTGTAGGCGTCGCGTAGTCCATTCTGCATATGTAGCGCTTGGCCTCACCGGTCGATGGTTTGTACCATGCTAAGGCCAGGCTTTGTCCATCGAGAGCGGCGTCGGTAAATACGGCATTGGTGGTGTGCAGATTGTGTCGCTGAGAAAGCCGCTGTCTCGCCGCAGTGGCTCCGATTGGGAGTGGTGTGGATGTCTTGGAGTGGCATAGGAGAGGAAAGTTAAGGGTGTTATCTTCACTAGCCATGTCCCGGGGTTCCATACGGACACGTCGGGTGTCCCAAAGCAGGGTGTCTTGCCCCTGTATGGTGAGGTGTAAACGGTTGTACAGAGATGTCTGCGCATTTCTAAGAATGTCATCAATGGGTGGCATGGGCGTTAGGTTCTGCAGTTTTTGTATATTGGTAAACTTAGGGAGGCCCGTGATAGTCCGAAGGATGTGTCGGTGGAGAACTTGAAGAGTTTTTTCGGCTTTTTTTGACAGCGATATGACGGTGCCTCCGTAAGTGATTTTGCCAATAGCGATTGATCTGACTATGGTAGCGCAGGCTGATTGGCGTGCTCCGCCAAATTTATTGGAGATGCGCCTTATTGTGTTCAGTAGCTTTGGCCATTGTTTTTTGAGCTCGGTGGTCCAAAGATGTCCCGTATTACAGCTATGGATGGGAATACCGAGAATTTTAATGTGCCCGTGTGTTGCTGTTACTTGATGCGGTCCTAGTGTTAATGTTATTGCCTGCTCTGTTGGAAGAGCACTACGTCTACCATTGACGCAAAGAAGTTGAGTTTTCTCTGGCGCTAAGGCCAGTCCTATTTTTGGAAGGGTATCTTCGAGTGCAATGAGAGCAGCTTGAAGTTCATTTGTCATATCCTGAATGTTCCCGCCATAGTCCTGTGCTTCGGTCCAAATGGTTATATCATCCGCATATATGGTATAGCGGGCACCAGTGTTCGATTCCAGTTCTTGGGCTACAGTGAGCATGGCAACATTAAAAAGCAGAGGACCCAAAATAGAGCCCTGAGGAACGCCTCGGTCGAGATAGTAAGTCGCAGGGGACGTATTACCATTGGCGCGAAGTCGTACTGGTCGTGCTTCTAGAAATCTTGCGATCCACTCAAGCGTTCGTTGGCTGGGGTATATTCTTGCTAGATTCGATAGGATGTGGTCCTGTTTGACGTTGTCAAAAGCTTTTCGCATGTCGACTGCTAAAATATAGTCAGGAGGTCCGCATCGTGAGTTTCGATTTAGGACTCTTCGAAGCAACCAGAGGTTGTTGTGCGTTCCCATGTTGGGTCTGAAACCGGCTTGAGACGGGTGCAATCCTGATGCGTGATATTCGATATAGTTGGTTGAGAGGATGATACATACCAGGATAACGTTTTTAATAAACTTGGATCTTCGTACAGCCATCATGTTTCCTGCGTTACGTGTATACTTAAGGTCAAAATCAACGGAGTTTAGATTGCACAAAAAGGCTACTTACTTGCGGTTACAGTACACAAGAACGTCGATGGATAATATGGCGCTGACATGCAATCATGACCATTGAGGAAATTTAGCAAGGCAGGTTTAAGTGATAACGCGGCCTTCAGTGCTGCTGGGCGTGGGAGAGGGGGGCCTGACAATGGCATAACCAAGAAGACGTGAGCTTGAGCTCTGTCGAAAACATTACTTTTTTCCGAGATCTTGTAGAATAAAACGTCTTGAAGACAACATACTAGGGCGTACATCGTAATAAAATCCACCAGGTACACGCGTCGCCTGGTTCGGTCCGCTTTAAATGCTGCTGGCATAAGAGAACTACGTGGCTAACAACCATGTATTTGTACGCAGATATTTCAGCTGTATGTGTTTCTGACTGTTGATAATTTGCGTAAACTAAAATTGCGTCGCAGTTGCTATTTAACTCAAAATATTTACAGTAGTCTATAGGTAACGTCATACATATTTAGTCTCTGGGGTATATGTATACTATTTTTTTTCTAATGACCTGAAAGAAAACAGCAGCTATATATCGCACTATATGTTCGTGTTCGATGAATGGCATCGAAAAAACAAAACATATGAATAACGATGCCAAACAACGAGATTCCATTGACACGGCTCTTTCTGCGCGACTGATAATGAGGACTAAGAACAATTACTATAAACCCGTTTTACTGTGCAGCTATTATCAGGTAATAAACACCCAAATCTTGTAGCGATAATGTCCACCGTGTCCGCCGCCGGGGTCCGTCGCAGCTATCGAGCATAATGAGAAAAAAGGCAGGGTTCGAGTAGCAGATGTGCGATGCTATACAAGCCCATACGATGTTAAAAGGTTTCTTTTGCTTGCCGACTGATAACTAGTGAGACACGGAATGTGAAATGGGTCAAACAAAGCACACACTTTTTTCCTAATATTACAAGAATCGGAAATACCCATATTTTTAGTCTTTATCAAAAAATAGCTAACGGTTGTGCTGTTTTTGTTTATTTATTTATTCTCTACATGAGAGCACTGATGCTTCTCAAAAGCGATGGACAATTCATGTCAAATTTCCGCTCGTTATTTTTGCTACAGCTGCAGGCTTTCCGCACGTTTCTTTCCAGCACCGTCTTTTCACTAAGCGACTTCAATATACTATGCACACTCTGCCCGAGTATAACTTGTAGAAGTTCAAAATGACTTAAGTTTTGATGCAGAAGCGACAAACTTTCGTCGAGCCATGGTATTCGTAAGAAGCCGATTTCCTGTGCGGTCACCATCTGTTACAGTCCCGCACTGGAAAAGCGGCCGCAGTGTTACGCTTGCAGGAAGCCGTCATAATAAACTCATTGCTATTCCTATTTTTACATTCGGAAAGCGCGGACCTTCTTTCTCTGCATGCATTGTGACATGCTAATTTTACGATTTCTCTACTAATGAAAACTTCAAGGACGCTTGACCTTCGCCTTCATGAATACAACGCGATAGCGTAGTCGGGCCCCGTGTGCATCGCTTTTTCAACTGGTAGCCTAGCTTCGGTTGTCGGAGCATGCCTCAGCCGTGCCGCAAGGAAACAAACGAAACGTTTGCGCACGTAACACTGCCCGTTTCAAACTATCCTACAATGCCTACTGCAAGAACAGTTCCGCAGCGCCCACTACGTCATAATTTTTTTTTCTTTTGCGAATCAGTGAAGGGCCCCCTACGCGTCCGTAAGGTAACACGCGAACCTACGCTGCTGCTTACTTTTTTTAGAACAACAGAGAGCTGAGCTAGTTGGTAAGTATGTCTTGCCTTAAGTCAGCCCTCATCAAGTCGTGTGAGCACAAAATGAGTGATAGCTTTAACGCACAGGTTACACGTCTTTTAGATGTAGGGTATCCTCGTGATGCAGTGGCCACGGTCGCTGAACGTTTAAAGAAATTCATTATGTTAAGTCCGAGCATGGTTGCAGAAAGCGATAGGAAGAAACGTGTCGTAGGTATACCGTACATTCATCGCGTATCTCACAGGCTAAAGAAAGTAGGAACTAGATACGGCGTTAATGTTGTTTTCACGGCTGCCAATAAGCTAGGTAAGATTTGTGCCGCTGTGCAGAGGAGGAATGACGGAGTAAAAGACAAGAAGCGGACCGATATTTGTTTCGTGAAACACACCAACAAATTCACTGATTGCCGTACGAGTGTGGTGTATAAGATCCCTTTTAGCTGCGGCCGCTTCTACGTAGACAGACGGGCCGATGCATCAACCAGAGATTATTAGAACATAAGAGATCGCTAACAGGAGGCTCACCTTTTTGATCTATCCTTACATTGTCAAGATTGTACGTGCACGCCAAAATTTGATGAATGCGCAGTGTTGTACCGGCATAGAAATGAAGAAACGCGCCTGATGATTGAAGCATGGCATATCGAGAATAGTGGTAGCGCATGCGTGAGCCAACCGTCGATTAACTTGCATAAAGATGAAGTCAAATGCCTTAACAGTTATCTTCCACGTAGACCGCCACGCGTGCCGGATTGATAGGTTCGCCTGTTGGATGGGCATGCGCAGATAAGTTTTCGTGCCTTCTTTCTTTCCAGCCGTTGTGCGTCTCTTCAGTTGTTAGTCGGCGTTTGTGGTGTCCTGACTTCTTTCTTGTGTCCGTGTTTGCACGCCCTGTCTTTTTAGAATGAATTACTTTTTTTATGCTTTCGCTGGTGGTGATGATTATATATGTCTCAGCGCTTTGTAATGGGCAGCCCTTTAAAACATCCACTCGTTGCGCAATTCACATGTTTTGACAGCTGGTGCGATTCTGCTCTTCAGCCACGCAACAGTAAATTTGTTAAGTAGACTAGATTCCTACCATTACAGGACATTCACAGCGATTTTTTTTTCGAGTCTGTTGCAATGAATGGCGTTGCTCTGAGGTAGAACACCTATTTGCCGTGCACAAGGCCTGGATTCGATTGTTACTCAGGCCGAAGAGTTTTATTATTTATTTTATTTGCATATTTCTCGATTTTTCGGTCACGGACAACGTTGATTTTTTGCTCACGAACAACGATGCCGCCGTCAGAATTTCTGATAAACGAGCTATTTAACGCAATCGCGTTAATAGTGGGATGACCTAACGCCCGAACTGGGACATTCTAAAGCCCTTTGAAACAACGTTTCAGCTGTGGGCGAAAGTAGCATTGCAATGTCCAGGAGTAAATGTTCATACAGGTTCGAGCCTGCAACTTTCGTCTGTAGCTATTCCATCGCTGGCCATCGTGGTTGGATTGGCCGATGAGGAATCGCTTATCTGTGGAGTCCCAGTTCATGCCCTTTTGCTTGAAACGTGTCGTATGAACCGGTAACAATTATTGTCTTCTGCTGAGGTTCGGTTCCGGCATAAACGAGTTCCAAGAATATTAGTCTGAGTGCAGTTCCATTTTGAATTTTGTTCAAGTACGTTTTTTCTTTCACGTTTGTGTTCCGTCGCAGATACCGCATCAAAATGAGGTCTGCACATTACTCAGATAAAGTCGTTTATTCTCTCTCATTACACAGGTCATTATTATTCGAAAAATGTGAAATTTATTTGACAGGACTAAATAGCGCCCCCTTCGGAATGCAAAGATGGCTGCCTGCCGATTGTCGTTGTACGAGGGACTTGTAGATGCGCGTGGGAAGGCAATAATTGAACTTTATAAGTTTATTGAGCTGCTGTTGAAAAAATTCCGGATGCATACGGCATGGCAGTTTTTCGTTGCTGGCCATGTTTGTATGGTACGCACCGCGGCCCGACCTCGCGATCGTAATCACGTCAACGCTAGAGAATCGCCGGAAGGCTGACCGACTTCAAACACAAGCACAACACTCTTCGTGCGTTCATCCACTCCTGCAATTAAACCCCTATGTACATTCGTACACTTCTTGACTCTCGTCGAGGAGAGTGCAAAATATATCATATCACAGAAGGAAATGATAGTCCTTTTTCAAACGAAAATGGTACGTGACGTGAGCACGGAGAACATTGAATTGGACGAAACACAAAAATTTAGAGGGCACTACAGACTTGCCTTTCAAGAGTGAAGCAAGATAACGTTGCCGGGAGAGAAAGAAGCGATTCTTGATGAAGTCACTTCGCACTATTTTGTGCAGCCCTTGCGGTGGCGCGACGCCAGCACCGTCGGGGGAGTTAAGCGGGCGATAACCATTGAAGTTCGAGCACGTTGCACTCTAACAAAAAAAAATACATGTTGCTCATTTGGATGAGTCCTGACTTTCGACGTATATGCCTTTCTTTAGAGATAGCTATTCACCCCTTTCTCGGTCCTACGACTCTGCTACGAGAGTATAATCATCTACAGAGAGTTCACCTGTCTCTTTACAGAGAGTCATATATATGCCAAGTCAGGAGTAGCAAAAATGTGTCAAAGGACTTTGTTTTTGTTCAGAGTACAGCGGCCAGAGGAAGCAGGCGTGGCTCTCCTGAACTGGTTAAACACTAGAGTTGAGAGTGCCACTGGAGGGGTCGTACGTGAACGGGAGAACTTCAGCTCCCTGTCACAGGGGGACGGAAACCTTTGGCCTGCAGGACAGATGACAGCGCCGTGTCAAAGAACACGACCAGGCTCTGAAAGGCATTATCATGGTGGATCTTCAGGAAGAGCATCTTCCCGGCTGGCATGTAGGAGACCCAGCGAACGGAAGGCCGGCAGAAGCTGGCTCTTCCGCTGATCGTGCGTGAGGAAGACGAGCAGCAGCTGTAGGATGGTATCCGGATCACCGCACGTAAAGCAAGATAGAATGTACCTGGCAATGTCGGTGGCGACGAGCCACAGGAGCCGCAGCAGCAATATGGTATCTCTCTGAGAGAGGCGACATTATGGCAAGGGCTGCAATGATATCCCTTCCCCACCTTGTCAGGATGTCCCCCCTGGAGGTGACGACGCCGGTGATGTTGTTTGAAGTCCACAGCCATGACAGCTGCGCTAGGAGGCGCGTTGGTATCGTCCGCACTCTTGCCGAGCCTGTCAGCCTCATTGTTTTATTGTTGGGCTGTTTGGTTCACATTGTGCAAAAGGCAATAGCATAACGAAAAGGTGAATAAACAAGATGCACAGGAAAGAGTTCCAACTTTCCACTAGATTTATTTGAAGAAAGGTTCCTTTCATACGGTGCAGCCAGGTGCCTCCTTGTTCCCGGGGACATAAGCGTGGGCGGGCAGCCAGTGGAGTAACACCTCGCAACCCGCGTCCTGTAGCAAGGCCAGCCTCGTAGCATAAAGTATAACACAAATGCTTGCCTTCTCGAATCACGTGAGGAAAGCACCACCGTCTTTTAGTCGCAGTAGATGGCTACCGTAATCCACGGGAGCATCTACACCAGTAGGTGGACGGTCGGAGGGCACTCAGTTGTCACCTTTCAAGGGTGGAACGCTTTAGCCTTGTCCGGCGCATTCCCATGGCAGTCTCATTTGCTTTCCAATATTAGCGATATTTATTCGTAACGCGTGTAACGGAAAAGTTCGCGTTGCTCGAGGAGGCAGCTAGGTGTAAAATGATGCGAATGAATGCCTGGGTATAAAGCGCACACGAACCCCATCGGCATAGACAGGGAGGAGGAGGTAAGGCTCAAACACCCTCCACCCCCGATTTTTTTTATTTTTGCATGTGTATATATACACCCACACATGCAAACGCACGCATGGACATACATAAACTATGGTTGAACCCTGCCCCCCCGGCCCCCCGAAAAAAAAAAATCCTGGCTATGTTATTGGAGCGCTCGCTCATTCACTAGGTTCGCCTTTATTGACCTTGTATCAGAGTCGTTATGACGTTAGAGATGTGTGCTCGCTGCGCAGCCGGAGTCCTCGGCCAATCTCAATCTATACGTACCGAAAAGCTCAAATACTTTACCTTGCATGCAAAGCCGTCTTGACAAATTGCTTGTATTCATCTAAATTTTTCGTTCAGCGACAATCCTGCCGTCGGGTCGATGACCGTGTCTTCTTTGCTATTAGCTCCTTAAGGATTTAAGGCTACAACGTCCGGATGTTTGCCGCAAAGGCTTTCATGAGGGGTTGCACAGCTTCCACTTCGACACCTTATAGACCATAATATTGCATGGCGCGGTACACGCTTCTTCCCAGTTATTCAATGCCTTTTCAGTGACTGGTTCAATAGACTGATTCAGTGAAGACTAGTGGATCTCTCTTCATATCGGTACACGATACCTTAGTCACCTGTGCTCTGCGCCATGTTTAATTTCTTCCATACTGCAAGACATGTTCAAGCAATTCTTTTATATTCTCCGGTCAACTGTGTTGCAACTCCAGCCTCAATACTTCGAGAAGCGCATACATGTCATTTGGAATCAAACTTCAAGACTAAATTGCCCCTACGCTTCAATAGCCTCACGTCACTTCCTTCGAACCGCAGCGGTGAATAAGTGTTAGAGCGTTCGTCTCCATAATGGGGCGGATGCGTACAGCTTCATGTGTCACCAGACGCCTACATGTATTATAATAAAGAGGTAACCCAGACTGGTGCTCACTGATGCCATATTCATCTGGAGAGGCAATTACCCTCCTTTCGCACTTACCTATAGATCATTTCCATCATGCTAACTAGCACACGTATACTATACCACAGTCTTTCGAAGTAGTTATGCTGCCCATGGTCGTGTTGTCCATCTAACATTCCCTTGAATGTTTGCTAATAGTAACATAAAAAACGCCAGGCCTGCGCTGAAACCGCAGCACAGTCACAGCGAAAGCTGGAAGAGCGGCGTTACTAGAGACCGTCGTAAGCTCTCTTGGGGCTACAATACAAGTACACTGGAAAAGTACCCTCTACGCCATAAATCACAAATTTTATGAAGTTGGGAAGCACCTACTAAGCCATTATTCGTCATTCTGCGGAGAAACGAGGCACCAGCTACACGTCTGTAAGGCATTATGTGCACTTTGTTGACGCGATGACTGATGACGATGAAGAATTATGGCTCAGCCCCTTTTAAGGGGTTGGAATCTTTAAACGGCCCACCAGTTATGTAATTTGCATTGGGTGACGCCCGGTCGCTATTTCCCTCTCCCGTCATGCTGTATAACATACGTTGACGTGGGAGAGAGACGGGGGGGGGGCGAAGAACTTTACTGAGACCCCGAGAAAATGGATCATGCGATCATGCGCTTATGGGCTTCCTTGGCAACCAATACAAGTGCACTTGCGAAGAACCCACTACGCTATAAATCATTGTAATTTTACTGAGACCCCGAGGAAATGGATCATGCGCTTATGGGCTTCCTTGGAAACCAATACAAGTGCACTTGTGAGGAACCCACTACGCTATAAAACATTGTAATTTTACTGAGACCCCGAGGAAATGGATCATGCGCTTATGGGCTTGGTAGACGACCAACTTATGGGCTTGGTAGACGGCTTGGTAGAACCAACCAGCCCAATCAAGCACATTGTTAAAGCTTATGGGCTTCTTTGGCAACCAATACAAGTGCACTTGCAAGGAACCCAATACGCTATAAATCATTGTAATTTTTTAGAAGCAGGGCAGCAGACACTGTGCCATTTTTCGTCATTTCACAGAGAGCCGTGGTACCTGCTAAACGCATGTAAGGCATTATGCGCACTTTGTTGATGCTGTGCCTGATGACGATGAAGAATTATGGCACACCCCTTTATAATGGGTTGGAAGCATTCAACAACTTACTCGTTGCGCAATTCGCATTGTTTGACGCCTGGTTACAGAATTCGCGTTGTGCGACGCTTGGTGCTTATTTTACTCTTCTACCACGCTATATTGCATATGCTAATGTGGTTCCTTCCCGACTTGAAGCCTGTATAGGACCTTTTTGCAAAGCAGTTTCAAGCACCGCCATGGCTCAGAGACGCCGATCAAGGTGGTGTAGCGATTCTACAGATTGATCTCGAGAAAGCTTTTGATTGTGTTTCACATGTTCTTCTGCTTGCCATGCTCGACCATGTCAATGTTGGATCAATAATCAGAGATGGAGTAGCTATGGCATACCGGAAGTGCACGACTAGTCTAGTAGTCAACAAGTCACTGAGCGCTCCCATTGACATAAGGCGTTCTGTTCGTCAAGGCTGCCCGCTCAGTCCTCTATTGTTCAGTCTATATATAGAATCTTTGTGCTTAGCAATAAGTGAAAACAGCAGCATTCACGGCTTTAGATTACAAGCATCGGAAGTTAAAATTCTCGCGTATGCAGACGATGTGGCAATTTGTTGTACTGATCAAGAAAGTGTTAGCGCTACCATAAAAGTAGTTAAAAGCTTTGGCAATGCAACTGGCAGTTTTGTGAACTGGGGAAAGTGCCTGGGCTTCTGGCATGGAAAGTGGCCATCAAGACCAGACTATTTTGCCAATGTTAAGTGGGTGACCACACCCGTTAAGTACCTTGGTATCCCACTGGAATATTATAAAGATAATGAGAACTACTGGCAAGAACAAGCGAGAGAAATTCAGCTGAAAGCCAACAGATGGAACGGTAATCACCTGTCAATGTTTTCGAGAGCGACTGTTTGCAATCTGTTCTTTGCCGCAAAGCTTTGGTATGTTATGCAAGTATTGCATTGTTCAAGGGCAAACATACAGAAGCTCCATCGCATATTCGCAGTTTTCGTTTGGGCGTCGAATTGGGAGAGATGCAGTCGAACTAATCTGTTTAGACGAGTGAAACAGGGAGGGTTGGGATTACCACATCTTTTCATACGCCAAGTAGTAAACAGGTTCGTTTTCTTCCGCAACACAAATGATCCTTTCCTGCGTACGGTGTGCCAACTGAGACTGATGCGGGCTTTACCTGGATATGTGGTTGGTACGAATCACATGACAGGCGCTGTCTGCGGGTATCTTAAGGAGGTTATTCTAAGTGTACGCTTTTTATCTGTTAAATTTTCTAATGAGTATCTGTTTTCAGTGACTCGTAAAAAGCTCTACAAAGATGTATGAGATGCTGTTCTACCTGTACCTCTATACCGAGCCATATACATTGGAGGTCAAGGGCAAGATGTGCTTAAGAGGGTAAAGAGAATGCAAGTGGCTCCTGCCGCGAAGTCTTTCTTTTTTAAGCTTCATACGGGTACATTATCTGTCAAGGCATTTCAAGAAGGCCGTGGTCTTTTCTTACCTTGGAGGCCAGATTGCCTCATCTGTAAAAAACCGGAAACTATAGACCACGTTTTCTTACATTGCTGGGAAGGAGTTTATTTTTGGGATGGGCTTCAAAAGACGATAAAGAAGGATTTGCCGTTAGATCCACATGGTATAAGATTTCTGCCAGTAAATGATGAAGCGGGACTCCATTTTGACTTGATTATGCTAATTGGCCTTCACTGTTTATGGCGGGCTCGCATGGCGGGGTTTTATTGTGATCCTGACGCACGGCACGCACGGATGTATTTTCGTGAGTGTATGACTAAGTTTGTGGAACTCCAGAAAGCTCAGGAGTTTGTACCTGAGTGGTTGTCGAGGGTAGAACCCTTGACAGCGCTCAAGGAATTTTAAATTTCTGACACAACAAAAGTTGTGTCAGTCCTACTGGACAGACACAACTTTTGTCTTTTCTTTCATGGACTTATTGTTTGATGTACGTGTCTAATAACAGGCAATAAAGCAAAAAAAAACCGCCATGGCTCAGAGGTTGAATACTGGGCTCCCACGCAGAGGTCCCAGGTTCGATCCTCGTTGCATCCTAGAATTTGTTCTTATTTCGTTTTTTTTCCTTATTTCGAGCGATACTGGTTACGGACAGCGGCGGCGGCGGCGGCGGCGGCGGCGGACAACTACGGCGCCATAAACGGCCGGTGAAATGATCTCATAACAGCTTTTGCTGTAAAAGTGTTGTGGTTTGACGTCCCGAAAGCACGATATGGTTATGAACTACGACATAGTGGAGGGCTCCGGAAATGTCGACCACCTGGAGTTCCTTAACGTGCTCCTAAATCTAAGTACACATGCCTCACGCATTCCGATTCCTTTGAATATGTGGCCGACGCGGCCGGGATTTCTTTTCGCGGCCTTAGGCTCAGCAGTCGAGCACCATAACAACTAGAACATCGTGGTGAATGAATATTTCCTATTCCGCACTCCTTTCCACAATGGGTGCATTCTTACATGTCGTTTGCCTTTGCACTGACAACTTTAGCTACTTTACCCATATTGGTGAAAATAAGATTAACTGAAATGCCATTAACGACCATGCGGCGCTTCGATTCGTCTTAATTAGGGCTTCATATCAGTTGCCTTCATCTTTCAAGTTCAATAGCGAACTCAATTGGCAATACTTTAACCGCAGATATGAACTTTGATAATCAGTCAATTGAATTGAGTGGCATCCAATCACCATGAATCCATACCGGAAAGCCTGCTCATTGACCTAAGACCGTTATGCATGAAACTAGCGCGAAACATTTAAAACAATGGCAATTATTCTTACACATCAAATTTGATTACTGAAACATGTTTAAATTGATGCCTGTCAATATAGAACATTGCACACATATTGCACTAACATAAATATAGAATGTTTCACCAAGAATATTGCACCAAGAAGCACACGAATGCCTCTTGGGATATCCCTTGAGATAGCTTGGTGCCTAATACAGCTGGAGTCATCGTTATAATATTAAAGATCTTGTAGTACATAGGTGCGCCTACCTTTGTACATCCCTATTCCATTTTGTGTGGTCTCTTTAAGCTCACTAGTGAAATAATGTACGTTTTTGTACAGAGTCGTTTTCTGCGTAAAGATGGAGCACTATACGAAACGCTGTGTGAAGGGTTAGTTTCAAGGTGCGTAGTTTTCTTTTTTTCTGGTATATGGAAAACACGTGTTAGAGGGTCCATATTTCCGTTGAAATGCAGTCGCTGGACCAATGAGATATCAATTTCAATGTCGTAACACCTGCATTCACTGGTACAGTTGCATACTGAAACTATATGTCAGGCCTTTCTCTACTATTTCCTGCGCAAGGCCGGCGTAGGGTACATTTCTGGCCACTCGTGAAGCTCTATTGCCAATGCTGACAGCACAATGTGTTCGGCAATGTGCAGTCACGCATCTGTTTCATTATAATTAGCTAAATTATTATTAATGTCGTTTTTCTGAAGCGCGACCACGTACAATTAGCTGCTATCTATTTAGGTTATAAGTTTTTCGCCTCATGCTGCGCTTGTGTGCATTAGGATGATGTACTCAAGATGGAAGGAATGAAGCAGTAAAATCTTCGTGTGTAGACTTATAACTTGACGTTGTTCGTCAGCACGTTCTAAATAAGACAAACTTTGCTTGGGCAGAATGAGTTATTAGAACAGAAATAATTCATCTCTCTTCCCATGCAAATGCAGTCGCATAATGTCTGTCTATTTTTTATGTTCTGTCTTATCACAATCACCTTCATTTAGACAGGAAACATTCCACAGTGCTGTGCTGTAGTAGCGTCTTTGTCCACTTAGTAATGCAACTATTCCTCTGCGAATGAAACAACATCCGTCACTGCACAGCAGACTCGGTACTAGTTAGCTGTCTTTTTCTCGCATGTTTCAATTTTTTTTTTCGCTTATGAGCTGAAATAATTGAGAGTGGTGTATAAGTTCAAGTAGCTGCAGTTTTCCTGACAGAGAAGCACCAGACGTGTTGCAAGAATTCTTCTGTGCAGGCACGTAAATTACTGAGTACCGAGATTTTACTACGAATAATAAACTTTTAACTGCTGCCGCTTTTCTACACGTCATTGGACCAAAGATATAATATTGAATAACATGCTTTCTCTGCTCATAACCCACAACTGTTCATGCCCACGTAATCAGTGCACTGAATGTATAGCCGACTAGAATTTGCGAATAACAATATGAAATTCAAAACAGAACGGAAGGGTCGCTATTGTCCTTTCTGCGCTGACATTGTGATGGGGAGAATTTTAAAAAGGCCACAGTTTCACCGCAAGGCTACTGCAATGAGTGCTAGAGCAAGGAATTGGAATGTCATGCGAAGAAAAACTAGCAGCTAACTACTTTAGGATGCGATTTAGCGGTGCTTCACAAAACTATGGCGGAAGACAGTACGGCCGCCTGCTTAGGTGTGCGGAGGGTTCTCCTTCTGGGAGAGGCGAAGGTTAATCCCAGCGGCCTCCCTTACTAAGTCAAAGTATGGGGCAAGCTTTGCGCTCCTCCCCCGTTTCAGGTGACTAGCAACCTCCCTCCCCCATACGAACGCCTATGGCCGCCTGTGTGAGTGGGCGGTTTGCGTGCTCGCTGCCGCTTCAACGCGAAGTAATCGGCGAAAGCACATCACGTGCAAAGCTATGAGCCGTCTGCTGATGTCTGTCGAGGTAGCCCGCTTGCCAGTGCGCGCCACTGCACCCTTTCTATCAAGCTTCGCATTTGCTGTCCGAGCGACGCAATGCCCCACTGGGAGCCCTTTATGCTACATCGCCCGACGGAGTCGGCCGGCGCGTTTCATCTCTGCGCGAGCTGCGCCCGTCTGCTGCCTTCGCAAGCTTTTACTCGTCCATAGAATATACGATGCGCAGGGGACAGCATTATCAATTTCTACTTAATACGGAAGGTAATGGCGACGGAGTCGGCAAAAGTGCGCCTCGAGTGTACATATAATTTCTATCGTAATAAAAAAATATTTCTTGTCAAAACGACCGGCTGTGTGATTCCTGTTGTATGTGATTGAATAATACCAACAGCGTTGGGTAATGTTACCTAACGTTGGGTGTTTGCTATTGCTGGCAGGTGATCGCTAGTCAGCAATTGTTCGCGAGCCCAACATTTCAGGGTAATTAGAGGTGATTAAAAGTAATCGTAACACCTTTTTTTTTTCTCGTTTACTGCTAAATCGCCTCTTTCTTTTGGTTCAGTGAGACTTGCCTTTACAAGAGAGTTTGTGACTTTCCCGCTTCCTTTCTACCCTTGCGTCATATGCAGTGGGAAGTCGTAGGTTTAGGTTCACCTAAAGAACCACACGTGGTCTAAATTCCTAGAGCCCTCATCTATGACATGCGTTCTAATGATATCGCGTATTTCGCACCTAAAGCCCAGCATATTGTTATAATTCTTATTTATATTTGTTGAACATTACAAGAAAGAAATAAGATCCTGCATAAGTACGAATCTTGTCTGAGCCTTTTTGAATGCACCCACCTAAATGTCGATTACTTGCAACAGAAATTCCTCGTCGATGGTGAATGCTGCAATATTGGCAAAAGCGGTGAACGATTAATTGCTAAGAGAATAAATAAATTATTCGCCCATCTCTCTTTACTTACACTGTCGATTTAAAAAGTCAAAATTGCTTTAGTAGGCTTAACACCTCAATCGAGGTGTTACATTTCGCTAGGATAATAGTAGTATTACTAATACTATTACTATTCTAATTAGAAGAAGAATTTTTATTCTATCAATACATCGATGAATGAAAGTTGCAGGTAAAACCTGCCCTTCAAAGAAGCAGCCTGGCAAAGGTCCACAGCTACCTTTATTTTATAAAACAGTCACCATTGACAATCACAATGGCAAACGCTGAAGTCCTTAGTCTTAAACAAAAAAAGCACTACTAACAATATAGTAAATGTGACATTTGATTTAAAACTAACATATGTATTTCCCTCAATTTGAACTTTGTGCAGTGCAAGAATTCTATGCCAGCTTTTCACTCATATAACATTATCCTCATCCTCATAATTGTAGTTAAATAGGTTTTCAAGACAGTGAAGAGAGCTGATTATAATTCCCTGCGGTGACTCATATTCGGAAGCTCAAGAGTGCTTTACGTGTGTCAAAGACAAACATTTGCATCAAATCATGTGACTGATGGCTGTTCTGCTATTGCGAGCCGCAGACACTCGTTTTAAAAAACCAGTCAATGCCACGTCGCCCTAAGCATAATGATGATAAATTCGCAGTTGAAAATCGTCGTGTTTCGCGGGTATCTGATCACCAATGTTTTAGGGTTAATCTGTGTTTACATGAAAGTAGGGCAAAAAAATGGTTATGAAACATATGCTACTAACAAAGCGAAGGAATAGTCTGTAGGCTTCATCAACAGTTGGACGTCTGCCTAAGCTTTAGAAAACTGTTTGCTGTAGTCTGTCTGCAAAATATTCTAATGAGCAAAAAACCCTTCAGAAGGTTTCAGCGTTATGTTAACTCCTGCTGAATGTCTCCACCGCACCTCATGAGGACCCTACAGTGATTTCATCATTCTGAAAGAAGCCAGAGCCGGGGAATTAATTCGATGCAAATGTAAACTTAGTATGAGCAGACCTATCGGTGGCTGCATTGACGGAGTAATGCGTCGGATGTGGAAAGCCTTGAGCAACCGCAGCTTCCTAAAATTCCTGCAGAATTTCGCAGTAACACATCTATATTCGTACATACATCCGTACATAAGTTCGCATAGATACAAAATAGTGTATTTTTTTTAGTTGCAGGTAAACATTATTTTGGAGGTGACACACTCCAGCTTATAAAATTTCAGAGATGGCAAACCAAACCATAAAGCGTCGTCTCATATGCATAATAACTATGCCTTTAATTCTCATGACAGACATTGCCTTCAATACAATATACTTGTCCTACACCACCGGCCCTGTAAAAAAGTTTCGACGGAATTTTTCAAGATATTTTTTTGCAGACATCATGTCAGCGGACGAAATGCTCGTCTTCGTGGCGACTGGGATGTCAAATATTAATGTGAAACGTCCGAAGGAAACGTTAATCGGAAAACCTTTGTCTTAATATCTGTCAGAATAAAGGTATCCTATTGGCTCTATAGGTTTGCTTTGGTAAAATGTGGTTATCATCGTCACCGAGTGTTTTCAATGAAACAATAAAAGTGGTCAACAGTGAATGCTACGCGATCTTACGAATGGCATAGAATTTGACACATGCTTCGCAGGCGACCCATTATCATTATGTGCAAGAATTTTTACGGTTTTCCTCCTCACAAAGCACTGCCCTTTTTATAGACGTGTTCAGCAGTGTTTTGAGAGCCCGACACAAGCGCTCACTCATTAATACAGCTTTGCTGGATACATGGGCCATATAAGACTTTCAGATTTCGCACCGTCTTCATCGATAGACCACAGTCTTGTGATCTTTCAGTAGCACAGCTATTTGAGGGCAAGGTTTAATGCTGGGAGTAAATCCCCTCTGACACCCGTAATTCCCTTCAACTCTCCGTGACGTACAAGTTAGCCTTCCATCTGACACACTGTCAGGCCTTCTAGTGTGCCTGCCAATTTACTTTAACCCAAAAATATTCCTTTAACTTGTGCATGAATCTTATTGATTCGTGCTTAATTTTTCCGCTGATTTCAATGGGAATGCTGCCTGCGTCACTTACTTCGTTAGAAGCTACCTTATGTGAAGGCCACTCCATTTTATCACCTAAGATGGTTGGTTCTACTTGATAATGTATGTGTAAAGGATTGTGCTTGTTTCTTTTTGTGTTAAAAATTTACTTAGTATTTGTATCATTCATTTTGTGTCTTCTCGCGTCATGAGCTTATTCATTATGGCGGAAAGCAGGGCTAGATTTCATGGTTGCATAAATAAAGTAGAGCGCAGCCAACAGTGCACATTGAAAGAGTAATATCCAACAAAAATCCAACAAAAATTATTGCTTGCGTTCAGATATGTGCCGCATCTTTCCTATTTGCAGTGGTACTGGAGTGCTCCCGCTTTCAGTCTTTATCCTGGGCGACCCGCAGAAATTTCGGTTGCCATCTGTTGTTCTCGCTCCGTTGTCTAGCGTGTGTGACAAGCTTCTAGTTACATGCAATAGCCGAATCATGTACATCTGTTAAAGGATATCTGACGCTTAGCATTTTCGACCGTACATCCGAGCACACTCCGTGTTTTCTTTTGTAGATTCCATAGCATCAATGTGTCGGTGTAATCGAATATGCGGTGTAGATGTTGTGGTACTATCAAAAAGGGAAACAAAACTTGTTGGCGCAGGCATCTAAAAAAATGTAGTGATGTTTTTCTGACACCATGGCAAGTCTTAGGTAGTATGCAAGCTGCAAACTTAACAAGGACAGCCAGTCTGTTACACGTAGCTTGTGAAATGTAGCTGCATACCGCATCTCGCATCATTTTTAAGATAAAGCAAAACGAACTACGCGAACTATGCGACAAATGGTAATACAAAGTGCAATCGTTGTGTGTATGATTCCTTGTCATAATTACTTCGAACTACAAAACATCAATCCCTGACGTCACTTTGTGCAATGTCGCACTCGGTTAACCCGGTGAGATTTTTCATGAAACGTTTCTAACCACTGCTGCTTGCACAATAGATATCATGCCACACAGAATTCATCCAGTATTTCTTTTTTGTGTGTTTGCTCCGGGTCGTCTTGCTAACGTATGATTCCGGTTTCAACGCCATTTGTCTACAACACTGCTAGGTGACATTAGTAAAGCAGTTTGCTCTACCGAGAGGCACGCAGCATGTTGCAAGCCTCACCGCGTATTAGTCACGTTGACAGAAAACAGAAAGAGAAATGACAGCCAACGACGTATGATGGAACGAAAGTAGCAAAGTTATTCTACTGTCGAGGCACACGTTGGCTCCTACACGTCTTCGCCTTAAGAGATACAGTCGTCCGCCTTGATTTGACGACGATGATTAGAATGATAACGTTTCTTCACGTCAACCAGCGAAGTCATCGGTTTTCGTTGCCAGATGGCCTGCTCATTTCATCCGGCCGTGGAGAGTGAAGCAAATTCACAACTATCGACAAGACACGAAATTATTGTTGCTACGTGACCCTACTCCTTGGTGTGGTGAACATAAGAACCCAGTGACAAGGCTTGGTAGTGCTGTGAAATAAAAGTTCATTGGCAAGGCAACGATTATGTCGTACAACCAAAATTTGAAAAAAAATTTGGGTAGCTACGCACCAGTGGTATGACGACAGAGGCAACAGCGGACTTCTTGGATATGCGCCGTCTTTTTTTTAAGATAACGACGAAGAAGACGCAGACACAGACCGAGGTGAACAGGACAAAGCGCTTTGTCCTGTTCACCTCTGTCCGTGTCGGCGTCTTCGTCATTATTTTTTAAAAACAGCTCATATCCCAGAAGCCGACGTGAACGAACTAACTCCAGTCATCGCTTTACTGAAAAGCGGAGCTGGTGACTTTCCCTCCTCCTTTACCTCCCCCTCACCCTCACCTCCCTTTCTCAGGCATTGCTATACCATACTATACCTGGATATGCTACATTTTACCCTCACCCTCCCTTCTGTTTCCATCCCCTTGCTATACTATACTATACGAGGCTACGATATGCTTCATTTTCTCCCCTCCTCCTTTCCATCCTCTTCACTCTCAATTCCCATTCTCAGCCCTCGCTATACTATACATGGCTATGCTACGCTTCACCCACTGCCCTCCCTTTTTCCCCACTCCTCCCCCTCACATCACTCCTCATCACGCTCAGTTTCCTTTCCCATGTCCTTGGCATACTGTACTCCTTTATAATATGGTCCTTTGTTGGCATTGCGTGCATTCGCATAGCTAGGCTGGGCTCCCCCTCTCTGAACGTGCCTCGTCATCGCTCAACCAGTTAATGTTGGACCACAGCGGTGTTTTGTGAAGCTTAAACAGCTCAGTTGTTAAAAAGTAGATCGTTTCACTGTTTTTTTCCGGCTATTAAAATCCGAAAATTTCTGGGTCAGTGGTGGTTGCCAAGAGTATTACCAAGTGCTCTATATGGCGAAATTGCACTCGATGCTTAAAACAAACGAAAAAAAGAAGTGGCTGCATCTCCCGTATTCGAGAGTAGATGTGGCCGTGGGATGGTTACTGCGAAATGATATTGGTTGGAGATTATACCAGCCGCAATCTTAAAATAATCATAGTGAACGCCTGCTGTATTGTTCTTAAATGCGAAGGATTTCTTAACAAACCAAAGGCTCTTTGACCATTTGGGCCACGTGAAATGCATGGGTTCGATGCCCGCTCGAGCGGTAATTTTTATTTGCGTCCACCGGTAGTTTTTATTTGCGTCCACCGGTAGTTTTCTTTCATAGGCAATGCCGTGGACACCTCCACGGGATTATCTGTGACATAGATACTGAATGCTATAGCGTCAAAATTTCCAACGTGTATTATCGCGTTCATGCGTTCATGTAAAATATGAATCACTTGTGGTGCATACCCGCATTCCATGGGCCGTGTATGCGGTTTGCGCCACACCTGACTTTGGGAAAAGTTTTCATGAAGTGCGGGAAGATATGTGATGTTATTCACGTCATAACCTGTTAATCGTGCTAGCCATACGCTCAAGTCATCCCACGCCAATTTTAGTATATACGAAGTTAAGCTTTTCGGACGCTACCTATTAGTAATTGTTGGTAAATGCGTCAAAACGATGCAATGTGTTTTCAAGGCACTCGATATTATATTGCAACAAAAATAATGTCGTCATACGTTATGTGTGTCATAGTAATCATTCCAACTTACATTCTGAAGCCATTTATGCTCTGTTTTTGCACAAATAGAATGAAATTTGAGGCTACATATATAATGCAAATTCGTTTCCGGTTACGCCCATGTTTAGC
The DNA here is from genome assembly GCF_013339695.2 of Rhipicephalus sanguineus. Taxonomy (NCBI): domain Eukaryota; kingdom Metazoa; phylum Arthropoda; class Arachnida; order Ixodida; family Ixodidae; genus Rhipicephalus; species Rhipicephalus sanguineus. The sequence goes on along the minus strand of NC_051176.1, from coordinate 11,352,265 downwards.
AAAGCAAAATTGTATCTAGTAGGGTGCACTTTTATCAGTGCGGCGCGCCTTAGGGTGACACCAAAAAGAAAAAAAAACATTTTTGTTCCTATTAGTGAATTACTCTTTCACAATTCCAAAATTACCACGCCTGCCGCGAGAAGACGCATGCAAAAAAATTACGGATCGTGACGCCACTTTGAAATTCCCGCATCAAACGTCGGAACATCATAGATTTTGACGGCGTCTGCTAGATCCTATGCAGTTGCTAGTCAGTACTGTCTTTCTAGGGGCCCATAGACTTAACGTACGAAGCTTGCGGAAATTTCGAGATGCCAAAGTCGCCAAAATACGAAAAATACGCTTTGTAATCCGTGTTGCCATGCGTAGAGATTTTGGGCAAAATTGAAAAATGAAACTTTTACCCTGATTTTCCTCCCTTATTAATGCATCTGTGTTCGTGAAATTAACGACTTTAGATTTCTGACAGTACAATTTATCAGTGTAAGCTGATTCATTGTTTGACTTTCGTGTCCATTTAAATTTCAATACAGAGCGCAATAAAAACAAAGTGAAGCGAGTGTTCTGTTCTCTGTCCCCTTTGTCTTTATTGCGCTCCTTATTGAAACCGGATTCATGCTGAAAATCACTTTTCGTGCTACAATATCTGCTACAAAACGCTCTCGATGACCCCGATTGTATTCGCAGAAAATTAGGCAGAGTATACCACTGCCGAACAAGCGTTCATCGTACCCAGTATGCCCGCTCAACTTTTTCCGCGGTGAGCCAGCCCCTTTTTATAGGAAAGTACCGTAAGCTGAAGTATAGTTGCTGGCGAAGCATGCGCCAAGCATGCGTAGATATTTGCCACTTAAAACGCCTTGCGGTCGATTCTATGTTGGGGCAACACCACCTAGATTATTGGCTCGGGCCCCTGTTGGGCCAGATCTGTGGTCGGGCCTGGCTCGGGCGGGTAAATCTGAACGAGTCTCAGGCCCGGGCCGAGAATCACGGTCCGTGCAGTTCTCTAATCTGTGTATCTTACGTGCATTTTGCACATATTTCAAGTTTATTTTCAATGCATCCTTCCTTTTCACGAACTTGCACAATTTATTTTGCCTTGAGCTCTTCTTGAGCGGGGGCGCATTACACGCCTGATGCCAAAATTAGGGCCACAACATAGGATGAGTGGTCAGAAAAAAACGCGGCATAGGTCCGCCAGATTAAGTAAGCGGCAAAGTAAGCGGCACTGAGCTTATGGCATCGTGTCTAGTACACGTTTTCGAAGGATCAAAGCACAGTATCGTAAGTTACGAATACCTCGCCCAATTGAGCACACTCCCAGTCAGCTCCAGGCGTGCTGCCTGCTAATATAGGGCGACATAAAACTTCGGCGAAACGCGGCCTGTAGTTTACAGCTTTTCACTGTACCCAGTGTGCTTCGTCATTCGCCAGTTGCCGTTTCTAATTTTTTGCCCAGCTTGAGCATTGGCTAGAAATGTATTAAATGCGAAGCATTTCTTAGCGAACTTCTGCGACTTTGAGCGTATATATCTATCTATCTATCTAGCCGCCCACGACTTCGTGCTCTCCTGGTCACTTGGTTTTTTACAACCGGTTTCTGCATCAAAGCTCCGGCCACAGATTGATGTTTTACACAGGCAAGATTGAAAGTGCGTTCGTGGTTTATAAAGAGCCCACGAAGTAAAAAGCGTCAATTTTTACGGGTGCTATAGTTCAAAGAATTGTGCAAGAGAATTCATTCGTGTGAACGCATCTTTCCATTAAGGCATTCTAACACATGCCGCGAAAAACTGCTGAATTACTTTAGCCAACAGCACCAATGTGCTTAATTAACCCCTCAAGGGCTCATTAAACAAAAAAATATTGCTGCAAAATTGCCCGTTTTTTATGACGAGAAATGCTTCCGTAACGTGATCAAAAGCGAAATATATTTGCGCGAACGTTCTACGGCAGATAATATTGCTTTATTGGTAATTCCTCACCCGGTCATGTAATATCCCATACCTAAGGCATTTAAGGTATATTCTGGTATAAATTTCTGCAACTCCAGAAAGTAAGGGTTGCATTTGAATTGCCGTGCACAAAATTCACTATTCCTCGAATGTTCGCTTGAAACTCGATGATGCTAGTATCGATGTGGTAGCACGAGAAGCCCATGAGAACGCCGCACGGGAGTGGCCGTGTTTGTTTATAACGACCGGGAAACATAAGGCACTGATTCCGTCATCTAGTGCGCAAACTCTTATTGAATAAAAGCGCCAATGACGGAATATGTGCTGCCATCTATATTTTAATAAAAGAGCTACATTATACGAGCTAGGTTCGTCAGAAACCTCTTAGTACATTGCGGAAGATCCATGACGGCCATAGGTCGTCACAAGCAGTAAAGTGGCGAGTGGTCAGGACGACCTTAGGTCGTCATAAGCCCTTAAAGAGGGCACCACACAGTCACCCGACAGTTTGCAGTTATCAACGCAAAATAGAAGTAGAGGGCCTATTGCGCCTATATACACATGAAAAATACACTGTGCATGAGTGTTTCAGTGCGAAATAAGCCCTAGAACTCACCGCCTATGAACCCCGCCCATCGCTGGCGACCGCGATATTGCAATTGAGTGCGTGACGTCATGAGCTGCATGCAGCGGAGCCGTCGTCTTCTACGAAAGTTTCAGCCGCTGAAAATTGTTCACTTTCAATGCAAAGCTGAAAAAAGCTGAACTAACTCGATTTCACGCACAGCTGCCCACAGTACAACATCGTTCCCCGGAATGCAGATGCTCGCACCGCAGCAGATTGTACCGTCACGGCTCCCGAATGAGCCAGTGTTGGCGAACTCGCAGGCCGCGGTCATAAGTATAAAAATATTCAATTATAAATTAAGCGCACGACGAAGTGCGCAAATATACCGCCAGCTCGTTTGTGAACACACAAGGATTAACACACAATACACAGATTATAGTAGAAAATTGAGTGTCATGGCCCCTTTAAATGGTGAACGCAGGGTGTCGTAGATTTCTACAGCAGAATCATCGCACATTGAAGGAGGATTCCAAGAATCAAGTTAATACGTCCAGCCGATCATGAAAAGCTAATGCTGTATTTAGTGTGTTTTAGGTAATGGCACAACCCACTAGAGAGTCACACGTTGGACTGCTGGAATAGATAGATAGATAAAAAAAACTTTATTCTGAGCGTCCGATAATCGCACCATCAGTCGATGTAGTGTTGACACCGCTGATTTAGATGGTTTTGCTTTGGTGCTACTCTATCGTACAGTGAATACATTAAGAACGCTGTATCTGACTCAAGGGGAATGTTTAATCAGTATTGCTTGTTTTAGATGAAACTGCTTTTCCAATAAGACAGGAATTTGATGGATTGCATAATTACAAACGTTGTGTTATTTGCACTTGGAGGGCTTTATTGCATTGTGACACTAATAATGACACATTTTTACAATGCACGAAGGCGGCTTCAAAAGACCATCAAGAAACAACACAATAAACCACATTCTCTTATCCATTATATAAAACATTTTAAGCTGGTCTTCATCACCTTAAGCCGCCCCGGAAGGCTCGTATGTGTTGTCGCAACTGCGATTCCAAATGGTGTACATCGGCATACCCATTGTCAAATATTTAAAGGAAAAGTAGCAACACGGTGGTACGGAGTTAATAAATTGCTCCTTCACCCATAGTTCATAGCCTGCAATATGAAGATCGTTCAGATTAGTTTGGTAGTTTCAATAAAGTCTTTCAAATGTCAAAACTGTTAGAAGGATTAGTCAAAAGCATCTTTTGTAGTGCACAAATTATAAAGCACCCGTGAACCAGTGTGCAATTCACACGATTTGCTATCGTTTCTCTGTGTCGACGGAATGGGTGAAATGTGTTTCATAATTGATTTATATTGACAGGAGCTGAATTGTGCATCTTGACACTATGAGGCAGCACTTAATTAGAGCAGCGATACCAGAATTTGTAAGGAATATGTACGTATGACTTCAACTAAATCACTTCGTAATGACGTCAATTATTTCAAGAAAGAGATAGATTGCCCCATTTATGAGTATCCATGACATTGCTCGTAAAAACGCTTACTCAATCCTATGTACTATTTTACAGACAACAGATATCCTTTCAATACGCTACCTCCAAGTCGCCGTCACAATTAGAAAAAAAAATCTGGCACAATTATTATCAGCACCTGGCCTTAAGAATGTGGCTCAAAAATTGTCACGCTCTTGTATAAGTAAATTTATTGAATTAGATGCCCATGTTTGAGGCACTATTGTTGCGCTAGCGACTAAATTGAGCGCGCTTGACTGCTATTTTTTTTTTTTATTGTGCGAAACAGCAACACAGGTTTTGCATGCACTCCATTCTATCGAAGAGTGGACATTCAGACTGAATAGCATTACGGAAAAAGGCATGAGTTAATTCACTTCCACAAGCTGTTTATTTAGATTTGCACTGTCAGATTTCGTTTTCCAATATTGAACGAGAATATTAAAACATATAAGTCTGTATAAAAATGTCCATGTACATTCTTGGGTGAGCGCAATTATGTATGCTAAAACATGCATATTCAACCACTGTGTTAGCTCGTTCTACTCCCAATAAAACAAAGTGTGAGCACCTACCTCCAGTAATATTCTCGTTTGAGCCAATGGCTTTGGGAGCATAGAATATATTGCAAGCGTTTTCAGCAGAGAATACAAGGGCGTCTACAAAACTTTCGTTCGTTTCACCTGTGAACATAAAAAAGTGCAGTGCCTTCGTAACATAAAAAAATGTTACAGATCATCAGGGCATATTTTGTAAAAATTTTTCTACATTGTAGATAGTTGAATGATTTTTCATTCTTGAGCCATATTTCACGTTCTTGATGCTTTGAAAGTTGGTGAGGTTGTGTAATATTTCCGCCGTTTCTTTGAGAAATCTGCTTCATTTGTTTTTTTTTTTTCAAATACTGTTGCATGCATTCCGAAAAAGGGTGAACTTATTTGTGGTATGCCCATCTTTCTTCCCTTCCTTTTCGTATGATTCTTGTAGCAACCAGTTATCAGAACAGATTATCTTAATTAAAAAATTTGGCAGATCCCACGTACCGTGGGAAACGACATTATGCGAAGCATGCGCGGGATGGTGACTGTGGCGTAATTTTTCACATTGAGCGAACCGTTACGGAATGACGCTAGAGAAATGTGGAAGTGGTATACGTACACTCATATGTTGAAGAGCCACATATCTATTATATAAACAGTTGTTTACAATTGCGTAGCGTTGGCAACAGACAAATGAGTGTTACCTACACCAGACGCGGTAAGCTGATAGGCAGTGCTTATACTCATCAATACTGCGTAGCGCGAATCCAAACAGGACAAAGAAGGAACACAGACCCACAGGACAGGCGTAGGTCGCAACTCATCTTCATTCAGGCAAGTTTCCTTAGATATATACACAGCCGAATGGCACGCGCAGGCGTACTGTACGTACGTTACAGTCACAGTTACAGTTGTAATGCTTATACTTGTCCGCTATGACGGAGAACGCACGCACGTTTCACGAACCCGTATGTATGTGTAGAAGGGGTTCTTGACAGTTCTCGAACAAAGTCATCATCACCGTGATCAGTAAGCACCAGCAGCTGGACCGGACTTGTTAATCGGATCCGTTTGTGATCGCGTTACGAGGGGTCTAAGGGTAGTGAAATGCACGTGAAATGTACAGATGGTGGAAATCCTGGATGCCTCTTACGATGAAATGATCTATGATGCCTCCTGTCGTGGACGTGGCAGCGAGGTCTTTTGATGTCCTCGCCACATTCAAACCGTCTTTCACGCAATATAAGGACCGAGCATTTTTGGATCTTGATAAATCACTGTTCAAGACACCGGTAATATGAGAGGCCTAGTTCTCTCAGCAGATTTATTGTAGGTGTGGCGAAGTAATTGGTGCTGCTTAACGGTTGCGCTCTCCAGCGGCTCCTAGTGGGTCGTCCTCTTCAAAACGCCGCTCGCGCTCTCGGAGCCCGTGCTTTTGCCTTGACTGTCGCCATAGTGCATTGTCGCCGAGTGCTGTCCAATAAACCGCTTAACATAGGAATCAGTGACGCCGGTTTTTGCGTAATCCACGTGGTCCACGTTGCGGACCACGTGGATGAGTGGATGGTACTTGAGCGTCTTCCAGGGGTGTTCTGTCATCAGTTTCGTCACTTTTCTTGCGTTCGCCGCGGTGGTGTAGCGGTTAAGGTACTCGGCTGCTGACCCGAAGGTCGCGGGTTCGATCCCGGCCACGGCGGTAGAATTTAGATAGAGGCGAAATGCTAGATGCCCGTGTTCTGTGCGATCTCGGTACACGTTAAAGAATACCCAATGCTCAAGATTTCCGGAGCTATTTGATACGGTGTCTCTCATATTATATCGTGGTTTTCGGACATAAAACCCCAACAATAATTATTACTTAGTAATAATTCTACTTAGTAATAATTATTAATATTATCACTTTCCTTGCGTGTCAATGTGTGTGTTCGCGGTTATTGTGTTGGTTGAGACTTTGTATCGCCTGTGGCACATACCCGCATAACATTAACTCTGGTTTACGGGTATGTGCCACACGTGACTGAGAGAAAGGGTTTCACGACGTACGCGACAGATATTTTGCGTTATTTATGCCATGACCAGTGAATCGTGTTCGTCAAAAACTTATCCCCTGCTAGGCCAATTTTGGTATACTACAAGGTATGGAGACGACCAGGAGAGCGCCCAGACGTAGGCGGCTAGATAGATAGATAGATAGATAGATAGATAGATAGATAGATAGATACGTAGATAGAAACGGCCAAAGTGCCTGAGGTTCGCTAAGAAATGCTTCGCATTTAAAAACTGAAGCACTCTAACATTCACAGCACATTATCCGTTTGTTGGATGCATTGCGGGTCGGCACAGTTAATTTTACCAGCATGTTCTTTTTCGCCTGGTCGTTCTTAATTTTATCTAATGCAGAGTATTTCCAGCTGAATTTATGTGAGGACATCCTGCTCAGGCACACAGCCTCACTGCGTGCACATTGTACCACAATATCCGGCTTTGACCTCTGCGGTTGCCAATATATGAAAATGATGCTCATTCAAATCACTGTAGTCTCCTCTTCTTTTTATATGTAAAAGCGCACAATGATGATTCTTTGTTTCGTATTGTGCATGGCCTAAATAAGCACTGCATTTTCACCATTCACTAATTAAGACTCACAGTAATAAACCAAAAAATGTGGCTACACCTATTAGGTTGTATGCAGCATATATGCATGTGGATATATATATATATATATATATATATATATATATATATATATATATATATGGGTCATTCTATGCCAATTTATTCAGCGTTTTTCGGACCATCGCAAATATTGCTGAAAAAGTTTCCACGTTTTTCTTGAATTCCGCAACTCGTTCTGCGCGTTTATTTTTGTTGCCAAAAATTTTCCCGCCTATTTGTGAGAATCTGTAGTTTTGAGCTGACTGTGCTAAAGGGCATCAAACAACAATTTTTTTCAAAGGACGTATAGGGGATGCACTCGATAAAGTGGTATTTCCGGCAAGCTAATGAAGTGATGTAACTGTAAAAAGACTGACGTATTTATGTATATAGATTCTTCGAGAGCTTTTCGCATGAGCAAAATTGAATAAAGTCGCAAAGTTTCATATTTTTTTTGCCAGGAACAAGGCAAACTCAAAGGGTAGAAATGAATTATATACTGGTGGCCTGTTCGACATACTACAAGACAAAAATAATTTAAACGCTGAAGGTGTAGCAGATCGTCTGAAAAAAAATTGCGAATATCACTTTTTTAAATAAAAGCTCTGTATTCAGCGTTAAAAAACTTGCCTTGGTGTTCAGACTAAAACTATGCTCTATACTTCATTTGAAAGCTCTATGTATTAGCTGAACATAGGGAAAGTTACAAAAGGGTATTATGTTTTCAACTTGAGGAATATTTTTTTGAAAATTTGTATCTCCACCAGCTTTTCGCTGACGTAGCTCAAGTGGCATGAAGCATTCGCAACAGCAATCTTCAGCCCATGCCCACTGACCTGGGATGCAGAGATCAAACATGGTGCTGTCTATAAAGCAACCCCATTTCCTTTTCCATTTCAAGCTACTTAATCCTTTAACCTGTAGAAACCAGTTCGGGCCTCTATGCTACTGCTCGTATGTATGTACAGGAAGATAGCGTTTTTAGATAGCGTTGTGCGAAGACATTCAGCAGATTACAAGATGCTGCGCAGATGCATACCATGTGTATATAACTGAATAAGTCATACGGAGTGCAGATATTCAACATTTGATTCAAGAGTGATATTGGGATTTTATGGCACTTGCGAAATGGCTAAATGCATTTTTCCCTGTTTTCCTGTTATATTTCCTGGTTCCTCTTTTGTTATGTTTTCCTGTTCCTGTTATTGTTTTTCTGTTATGTTTCACCACTGACTGTTGAGTATTGGGCTATGCAGTGAAGGCACATGTCTCAGAGTTTAGGACATTGGCTTTCAGAAAGAATGGACCAGGTAGTACATATGGCACACCAGTAGTCTCTCATGATGCGTCAGCGAAGTATTCCGAGTACAAGCACCTTGCCTGTAGTCAAATGAAGCAATTTCTGGCGTTTATTGAGGTACTGTGGCTTGTGACGTCCACAAGCAACAGCATCGACTCTATGAGCCACCGTGCCATGATGGCAACGGTGTCGTTCCAGAGCCATAAGCGCATATACAAAAGCGTCTCATGATTATTTCCAGACGCCAAACGAAAGGTTGACATGCAATAGGTCTGCCTGGACCCATGCCACTTACTATTGAATGATAATTACATTCATTCTTCGCACTTACCCTTAGAAAATGTATAACAATTGAGTATAACTAGTGCTCATCAAATGACCCAATGTAATTGGCGATGGTGTCACAGCCGCAACGGGAAGGTATATCTAGTGACCGCTGATGTGATTAGGCTCGCAGTCGTATTTATTGTGAAAGCACTGGGTGCGAGAGGGGTGCTGGTGTTGTACGCAATCGAGCCTCTTCAGGACACCAGGTGTAGCTGAGATATGCACTGGGACACTATGTGAAATCGTGTGCGCATGAGCCTGTTGCACAGATTTATGCGGCTATTATTTTCACTACCCCATGTCGAATGTCACAGAAGCTTTCATACGGACCTGTACAATGTTTGCACTGTTGCTCAAAAAGTGGCCGATATCTTGTGTTTCTGCCTGCCCTGGTCCGCCAACTAGAACATATAGTGCTTTTTCTTTCATTCAGAAGAGTCTTAGAAAATGCGACTCATCGAAGCGCCTATCAACTTGTTCGGAGGAAACAAAATTAATCCAAAATAAAGAGCAACTCTCATTGGTAATAGATATCGTGTACCAGAGCATAAACTGCATGAGATCAACATTATTACCTATGAAGGTGGTGCCATATCTTGAGTTTACAATGAGTAACAGAAACGTCCTTACCTTGCGTCTCGTACTTCACGGCATTTTCTATCGTGTAATTGTACATCTTAACTGCAGTCAACGTTTCTAATGAAGTGCGCCTGAAAATATATAGTAGTACAGATGAAATGCCACTTCCCCATGACGACCAGGGAGTGATTCTCCAAAATATCTAAATTCATGCCAGGTGTGGCATCTTGTAACAACCCACGCACGTTCTAGAAAGTGGTCAGCCTGGAAAGCGTGTAATATAATTGCAGGTTCTCTGCTACTCATTCAGAAGGGAAATTTCTCCTGGATGAATGCAGATGATGGCAGGCGGTTCGAAATATTCTTCAATGGTATTCTATTTTACAGCGAAAGCTGTTATGAGATCATTTCACCGGCCGTTTTTGGCACCGTAGTTGTCCGCCGCCGCTGCCGCTGCCGCTGCCGCCGCCGCCGCCGCCGGTGTCCGCAACCAGTATCGCTCGAAATAAGAAAAAAAACTAAATAAGAAAAAAATTCCAGGATGGAACGAGGTTCGAACCTGGGCCCTCTGCGTGGGAGCCCAGTATTCAACCTCTGAGCCATGCCGGTGCTTGAAACTGCTTTGCAAAAAGGTGCTATACAGGCTTCATGTCGGGAAGGAACCACATTAGCATATGCAATATAGCGTGGTAGAAGAGTAAAATAAGCACCAAGCGTCGCACAACGCGAATTCTGTAAGCAGGCGTCACACAATGCGAATTGCGCAACGAGTAGGTTGTTGAATGCTTCCAACCCATTACATGGGCTCTGCCATAATTCTTCGTCGTCATCAGGCACAGCATCAACAAAGTGCGCATAATGCCTTACATGTGTTTAGCAGGTACCACGGCTCTCCGTATGGTATGGAAAAACTTTATTTAGGTCCGTCGGGGCGTGAACTAGCACGTAGCGGGCCGCTCCCACGTCGGGACAGATAGGCCTAACCTGTCCGCCACGTCGTGGGCCCGTTGGACTGCCCATAGCTGCGTCCTGAAATCCGTACTGCGTAGCGCAGCATCCCACTTTGACGATGTAACGTTTTGAACCCGTAACGCAGGGCACCGCCAGAGCATATGATCTAAGCTGGCAAAGTCTGAGCAAAGCGCGCACGTGTTTGACGTCTGAATTTCTGGGTAAATTTTGTGCAAGAGTGCGGGACTGGGATATGCCCCGACCTGCAGGAGTCTGAGCGTCAATGCCTGAGGCCTGTTCAGTTTACTGTGCGGTGGCGGATACTTTCGCCTCCTCAGATAAAAGTTCTTGCAAAGTTCATTGTACGTCGTTGGGGGATCTTTGTTGTCAACAACCTCATCGTCATGCCGTTCAGTAGCTACGCGGTCGACGACTCCTCGCGCAGCTCTATGGGCCTTCTCGTTGAGGTTGGACGGAGCGCCCTTGATCTGTCCCATGTGAGCTGGGAACCAGACGATTGTGTGTTGTTGTACCTCCTTATTTCGCAGGATCCGCAAGGCTGATTCTGAGATGGTGCCCCTACCGAATGCTCGAACTGCTGATCTCGAGTCACTGTATATTGTTCTCCCGTCGTCTAGCAGGGCCAAGGCTATTGCGACCTGTTCGGCAACCTCAGCCGTTGTGGTCCGGACCGACGAGGAGTTTGTAATAATGCCATCTTGATCAACAGTGACTGCAACGAATGCTTTTCCGTTTGGGTACCGTGCAGCGTCAACGAAACAGCAACTCCGGGCATGTGCATGGGCACTCTCCAGGAGGGCTTTAGCCCTAGCCCGTCGTCTGCCTACATTGTATTCAGGGTGAACATTCCGACGTATGGGTGCCACGGTAATACGCTCTCTTTGTTCTCGAGGAACGCTGCAGTAGCGGGTATCGATTTCTGTCGGGTGAACTCCAAGCTCTTTCAGGATGTTTCTCCCGGCACTGGTGGTAGAAAGTCTCGTGAACTGCGCCCTCTCTTGTGACTCAGCTATCTCTTCCAGCGTGTTGTGCACGCCGAGGTGAAGCAGCCTCTCCGAGCACGTATACATGGGAAGCCCGAGGGCTCTCTTCACCGCTTTTCTTATCAACGTGTTCAATTTGTCCCGCTCCGACCTCTGCCAGTTGTGCATTGCCGCTACGTAGGTGACGTGACACATCACGAAAGCATGCACCAACCTGATAAAGTTGTCCTCGCATAGTCCTTGCTGCCGGTTAGCAACCCTTCTTATCAACCTCAGGGCGTTGTCTGTTTTCCTTGTAAGCTTCAGTACAGTCTGGTTATTTGAACCGTTTGACTCAATCATCATACCCAGAACGCGGAGGGTGTCCACCCTGGGAATGATACCACCCTCACTTGTCCTTAGAGTGATGTCGATGTCCTCTACAGGCCTCCAACCTTTCGGTTTGGGGCCCCTGCGCTTGGGGCTGTAAAGTAGCAGCTCTGATTTCCGCGGTGAGCATCGGAGTCCAGTAGGTCTGAGGTAGCTTTCTGTGACCTCGATGGCATCTTGAAGCGCAGTTTCCAAATGGCCATCGCTGCCCCCGGTGCACCATATGGTGACGTCGTCTGCATATATAGTATGATTAATGCCGTCGACCTCCGAGAGTTTTTTGGACAGACCAATCATGGCGAGGTTAAAGAGGGTCGGGGATATGACCGACCCCTGTGGCGTACCTTTAGAACCAAGTTTAACGGAGTCTGAAACGAGGTCTCCCACTTTGAGGGTGGCTTCTCTGCCCGCCAAAAAGGATCTCGTGTAGTCATAAAAGTTCTTGCCCAGACCAAGGCTCGAGATCGTTCCCAAAACATAGGAGTGTAGGATGTTGTCGAAAGCCTTCTCCAAGTCAAGGCCAAGAATGGCTCTCGTGTCCCTCGTGTTGCGATCAATGATCTGATTCTTGATTAGCTTCATGGCATCTTGAGTAGAAAGCCCAGGTCTGAAGCCTATCATGTGGTGGGGATAGACGTCATTGTCTTCCAAGTATCGGGAGAGCCTGTTCAGGATTGCGTGCTCGGCTACCTTGCCCACACACGAAGTGAGCGAGATGGGCCTAAGATTGTCGAGACTGGGTGGCTTTCCAGGCTTGGGAATAAGGATGACGGTGGCCTTCTTCCATAGTGCTGGAACATTTCCGTTGCTCCATGACATGTTGATGAACTCAGTGAGGTGCTCTATTGATTTGTCATCCAGGTTCCTTAGGGCCTTGTTAGTGATCTTGTCTGGACCGGGTGCCGATTTGCCATTTAGGTCGTGTAGGGCTTGCCTGACTTCTTCAACTCCAAACTCTGCGTCCAACTCTGGGTTCTCAACGCCCTCATAATCCTTGAGGGGACGATCATCCATCGGGCTGGAATCCACCTGTAGGTACTTGCTCACAAGCGTCTGTATAACTTCATCGTCCGTGGATTCCTGTCTGGCTGCGTGCAAAATGCGTCCCAGCGTGCTTCGTTGATTCGACTTGGTATTTGTCTCATCTAGCAAGTGCTTGAGGAGGTTCCAGGGCCCGGCACGGCGCATTTGACCATCGATGGAATTACAGACATCGTCCCACTGCTGCCTGGAAAGGACCTTGCAATGCTCCTCTATTGTTTTGTTGACTTCGGCAATCTTCTTGCGAAGCCTTCTGTTGAGACGCTGCCCCTTCCATCTGGACAGGAGGGACCTCTTGGCCTCGATCAGATGTGCTAGTCTGCTATCCATCTTCTCGACCGGGAGGTCCGTGCTAACTTCCTTGGTGGCAGCCTTGACATCTCGTGCAATCTGGTCGGTCCAGCGTTCGAGATCGGGCTTCTCCTCGTCTTCCACATAATCCTCCCTAATCTTGCGAAATTTGTCCCAATCGGTGACCATAAACTTGCGCAGTTTTCTCTGCTCTACCTGCAAGGTCGTGGCCAGGATGTAGTGGTCACTACCCAGGTCTATGTTGAGGTTGACCCACTTAGCTGCCGCCGCTCCTCTGACGAAGGTCAAGTCAGGAGTAGTGTCCCTGCTAGCCGACGTACCACATCTAGTGGGGAATGACGGGTCGGTGAGAAGCATCAGGTCCCGGTTGAGCGCCTCTCTCCAGAGATCCTCCCCCTTGTGTGTATCATATGGATAGCCCCAGGTGTGATAGGGAGCATTAAAGTCGCCAGCAATGACCAGCGGGGAGTCTCTGGCGAGCTGTGATGCCCTGGAGACGAGGGTCTTAAAGCGCTGCCTCAAGTCTTTTGGGCTGCTGTAGACATTCAAGATGAAGATGCTCCCCCTACTCACGGGTCCAGGAATGATTTCTATCATTATGTATTCGATTTTACTTGAAGCCACTTGCAGGTCGTGGGTGATATGTGTCAGCCTCTTGCTTATCAAGACACCGACGCCTCTTCCTTCATCGTGCTTTGCAACAGATCGGTAGCCAGGTAGACCTACACTTTCGGTTAGTGTTTCTTGCAGGAGTACCACGTGTGGTTTCTCCTCGTGTGTGCGAATAAATTGCTGCAAGGGGGCCCTCTTGTGGAGAAACCCCCTGCAGTTCCATTGCCATATTCTAAAACAATTAGTTTGCTTGGCCATCCTGTGGCTGTTGCTGAATTGGTTCACTGACCATCTCGAAAGCCCTCACGTTCTCACCGGCTGAGGCCATTGCCTGGAGCGGCCGCGGGCCCATTGCCACATTTTCTAGAAACGATTCTATTTTGCAAAAGCGCTGATGGTACCTCTCTTCCATGGTTAGCATGCTGCACTGGAGGTGGGAGACCGTTTCATTCATCTGCTTCACGCTCTCGCTCAGAGAAGAGAGCATCTCGCGAATCTCTGACTTTGCTCTGCTCGCCATTGTCTCCTGCTCTCCACCAATGGCCCTCTTTTTGGCGGGCCTCTCCGCGTCACAGGCGGCCACCACGGGTATCTCCGTCGGTACCGACTCAGCTATTTGCTTGTCTGCCAAGCTAGAGAGCTCTCCCTTGCCTCTCCTAATCTCGGCCATTTCTGCCATGAGTTTTGCTATCGTATTCCTCATCATCTCGTTTTCGCGTTCTAATTGCGCAAGCCTGTCGTTTTCATGCTCTGGCGGCAAACCCTGCGTTACCTGTTTTCCGGTGACGTCTCCACGGACACGATCAGCCCAAGTCGGCTGGAACTTGACTGCAGTCCTCCTCGGTGACATTGGTAGCTGGAACGCCCCCTGGCCGTGGACGAGGAACTGGAGCGCCCTGTGGACCGGGAGCGCCCTGTCGACCGAGAGCGCCCTGTCGACCGGGAACGCCGTCTGCACCTGGAGCGTCCTCTGTGCCCTTGTGTCGAAAGCTGCTGAGTCTGCTTGCTGTCACCGCTGCCAGATGGTGGGGTCGAGTCTCGGTTTCTGGAGGCTTCTGCCGTCCTTTCCCATCTTCTTCTCCTTACCACGTACGGGATCTGGTACCGGTGTCTGCACACTTTGGCTGCTGTCATGTGCGCACCATCGCACAGCTTGCACTTGGGAATACATTGATGCTGCTCGTCCGGGTTCGGTGCGCTGCATCCCCTACAAATAGTTTCGTTCGGGGTGGGGCACACATCGGCCCGATGTCCCAATCTGCCACATGCATAGCAGTTGTCCACTTGTTTTCGATACAAACAGCACCTCACCAACACTGGTCCGTAGCGCACAAAGTTCGGAACCTTCCAGCCGTCGAATGCCACAATAACTGAGCCCGTGTTCTTGATCCTTTTCGCCGCCAGAGCCAGATTTCCTCGGGGTCTCAGTAAAATTACAATGATTTAGAGCGTAGTGGGTTCCTCGCAAGTGCACTTGTATTGGTTGCCAAGGAATCCCATAAGCGCATGATCCATTTCCTCGGGGTCTCAGTAAAGGTCTCCGCCCCCCCCCCCCCGTCTCTCTCCCACGTCAACGTATGTTATACAGCATGACGGGAGAGGGAAATAGCGACCGGGCGTCACCCAATGCAAATTGCATAACTGGTGGGCCGTTTAAAGCTTCCAACCCATTACAAAGGGCTGAGCCATAATTCTTCATCGTTATCAGTCGTCGCGTCAACAAAGTGCACATAATGCCTTACAGACGTGTAGCTGGTGCCTCGCTTCTCCGCAGAATGACGAATAATGTCTGAGTAGGTGCTTCCCAACTTCACAAAAATTGTGATTTATGGCCTAGTGGGTACCATTCTAGTGTACTTCTATTGTAGCCCCAAGAGAGCTTACAACGTGCTCTAGAAACGCCGCTCTTCCAGCTTTCGCTGTAACTGTGCTGCGATTTCAGCGCAGGCCTGGCGTTTTTTTTTTTTTTTTATACATGGCTCCGGCTACTTGTATTGTACTGATATGAATGGGGCGTATTGAAGTGCCATATAGATAGCTTTCCACTGATTTCGTGTCATGAACACCTTTGCACTTGCCAAATTTCAGTGTTCAATATCGTATTGCTCATGACTACGCATATGTATACGGCATGGTATAACCTGTGAACCAACACGTGAGAACACAACCAACGTTTGTAAAATGCAACACCTGCAGTTAGCGTCAACAAAGCTTATTATTTTGTACCTATGGCGCGAGCGACGCGCGCTTTGTCTAATCAATGTATCCCTTATTTTACAATACAATGCCGACTATATTTTCTAGCGTACTCTTTAAATATCAGAACATCGGCACTTGACACAGTAGAGAAGCGCCGACTGTGTCGGTGGACTTCGTATCCAAATGCATCCGCGAATTGCATAGACCGCTCCTAGACTTCATCTGGGAATCCGACTTATATCTTGTGTTTTAATTTACGCCGAGGGCATACTGGCGCAAGAAGAAAAGTTTAATTACGCTTCGGAGCCGCTCAGCTTGTCCAACAGTGGCACGCAGAAACACTACACAGATGGAAATTGTAGAGAGGCCGTCGTAGCTAGAAGTTCATGATTGACTTATGAAGTAATAAATCGCACCTTGCCAAATTAGGTTGATCTGAGAAGTGCCGGCACGGCGCAAGCGGAAAGCTAAAGTTTGAGGCCCGCGCGCTCGTCGCGACTCCTGCTGCGGCGTACACACTTTTCCCACACGCGCGCCCGTTGGTGGCGCTCGCGTGCTTGAAAAAAGTCTGTTGTAGTCATGTGGACCTGTGTATAAAAAAAACACGGTTGATCCCTCCGTCATAGGAATCGGAATAGCACGAAAGTAAAGCGTGCCCTTACAGAGGTAACTGAATCCTTACTGTACATTGATATAGGAGAGTTTGCACATTGTATATTGATGTCTGGCAGCTAACGGCGCCGTTTAACGTGTATGCACCCACTTTGATGATTGGTGGTACGTCTCCATCCCGACGACTAACGTCCATGTTAAATGATTAAACAAACCCTTGTGGTAGCTGTAGTAGTTAACGGTGAAAGCGTAATCAGAGAACGAGGTGTGATAGCCAGAAGAGCGTCGCATATTGGACGCACAACTTGGTCGCCATCCCGCGGCATGTTAAAATGTGATTGAACACCACGGCCGGACTAGAGGGAAACGCAAAGCGCGTCGTGCCGTCCCGGTAGCCCGGCCGCGATTTTTCTCGGGGCGAGAGCGTGAGCATGGAACGCGCTGTTACAGCCAGGTGAGGCAGGCGTGCGTCGCAGAGCTATTTTTGGTTTGTATTAGCGTGATGCTGAGCGAGGCCGACGCTTTTACGACGCTTGGGCAAAGGTCGCCACCTCGCGGTGTGTTAAGGCATTGAGAAAATTCAACTTTTATTGAAAACGCGCCGAATGGGACGGACGCGTAAAGGCGTTGCAGGTTCTAGTCGCGGAGGCCACAGCAATGACGAATTACTTTACCTTACCACTCCCAGAGGTCAACACCATCCAGCCGACCGGGAGAGTGGTAGATATAAAAGGCGCGTTCGTAAAGCCTCTACAGTCTGTGACCGTGGCGCAGTGGATAGCGTGCCCGGCATCTGTTGTTGCGGACCGAGCGGTCGTGGGTTCGATGCCTGTTGACGGTACCTTTTTTTCTTTGCCATCTGATTGTGTATATTTTTTCGACGTCATTTCCGTGACGGAAATACGTCATTGAAGTCTTGGTGGACCCCGGCATAAAACACTTTCGTGTTAAAAGTCACAGTTTCGCCGCAAGGGCGAAGCAATGAATGCGATAGCAAGAAAAGCGGCCCGTGATGGGCGCGCTGCTACGCTACAGAAACATCTCTGCGCGAGTAGACAGCCGAAGGGCAAGGTCCTCCCTGCACAAATATTAGAAGAAGCGAGCGAGCTGGCCGACGACTTTTAAATGCACCCGTTGCACTCCTCGCGCCATCTCGCTGGTATGAAAAAACGCTTATAAGGGCCTGCCGTCTCTGAGTCTTGGCAGCGGTAAAGGGTGTGTATGTATAACGCTCGCCGTTAGCTACCTGAAGGATGTGCGCTTTGTGGCGTAGTGGTTAGCGCCACGCGCTGCCGACCGAGAGGTCGCTGGTTCGATTCCGCGCTTCGGAAGCGTATTTTTGAATTATTTTTCTTTGGGACTTTATATATATATATATATATATATATATATATATATATATATATATATATATATATTGATGGTATGCGTTTAACGTTGAGGCAGTAACGCGTTTATTAGAAGATTGCAGCAACTGAAGCGATCAGCGGTTCAAGCCGAGCAAGCGCGAGCACCAACAACAACCGTCTTCGTCTTCTTCTTTCGCTGGCGTTCTTGTCTGCGCCCTACCATGTTACAAATCACTCCCCCGCGGAAAAGGAGCCATCCTGGCGACCTAAGGAACAGGTACAACTGGTGGGTCATAGTGCGGCTTCAGTCGATCGACGTGAACAGTCTCGCGGCCGCGACGACGGCGGTCCGTAGATGATTGAACAGGCTCAATAATATAGTTGACTGGAGATGTTTGACGTAGGACGCGGTAGGGGCCTTCGTACTTAGGCAGTAGCTTTGTGGAAAGGCCAGGAGCAGAGGAGGGAACGCGAAGCCACACCAACGTTCCAGGCGAATATGACGGAGTAGGCAGGTTTACGTCGTGACGGTCCTTCTGGCGCGCTTGGTCTTGGGCGGTTAAAGAACGCGCGAGTTGTCTGCATTCCTCGGCATAATTGGCGACTTCAGATAAAGTCGTGGATTCTGAAGCGTCCGGGCGGTACAGAAGAATGGTATCCATAAACGAGGAAGGTTCACGGCCGTAAAGAAGGAAGAATGGAGAGAATCCTGTCGTAGACTGAGTGGCGCTATTGTAGGCGTACGTAACAAAGGGTAGTATGCGGTCCCAGTTGGTGTGGTCAGCGGACACGTACATGGACAGCATGTCGCCCAGTGTGCGGTTAAAGCGCTCAGTCATTCCGTTGGTTTGGGGATGGTACGCGCTGGTTGTCCGATGCACAACGTTGCATTCACGAAGGAGGGCTTGCACGGCTTCAGAAAGGAACGTACGTCCGCGGTCGCTGAGTAGCTCGCGAGGTGCGCCGTGTCGAAGAACGAGTTTTTGAAGAATAAATAAGCCGACTTCACGTGATGTGGCCTCTGGCAGCGCTGCAGTTTCAGCATAGCGTGTCAGGTGATCAATAGCGACAATCACCCAGCGGTTCCCGTCAGGTGTGTAGGGAAGGGGGCCATACAGGTCTATGCCGATGCGATCAAAGGGCCGGGAGGGACAAGGCAACGGCTGTAGTGGTCCAGTGACTGTGTGCGCTGGGCTCTTCCGGCGTTGACACTTGGAGCACGAGCGTACGTACTGTCGGACAAAGCGGTACATTCCACGCCAGTAGTACCGCAGCCGGAGGCGTGCATACGTTTTTATTACGCCGGCGTGGCCGCACTGGGGATCCGCGTGAAAGGAGGCGCAGATATCGGCCCGTAGCTGGCGAGGAATCACCAGCAGCCATTTGCGGCCCTCAGATAGGTAGTTGCGGCGGTACAGGAGCCCGTCGCGTACGGTGAAATGTCGAGCTGTGCGTCGCAGCGAACGAGTGGCGGTAGGTGGTGATGGCCGAGACAGGAACTCCATGATAGAGACTATCCAAGGGTCCTGGCGCTGCTCAGATGGCATGTCAGCGTATGTAAGTGACGCAGAATCGTAGCTGGAAACAGACGCAGTTCCGTATTCATGGGGAAGAGGAGAGCGGGAAAGGGCGTCGGCGTCTGAATGTCGGCGGCCTGACCTGTAGACGACACGGATGTCGTAGTCTTGGAGACGTAACGCCCAACGAGCTAGACGACCAGATGGGTCTTTGAGTGACGATAACCAGCAGAGGGCGTGGTGATCAGTCACAACATCAAATGGGCGGCCATATACGTAAGGTCGAAATTTCGTGATTGCCCACACGATGGCTAGACATTCCTTTTCTGTGACCGAATAATTCTCTTCAGCTCTGGTGAGAGTGCGGCTGGCGTAAGAAACGACGTACTCGTCGAAGCCAGACTTGCGTTGAGCAAGAATAGCGCCAAGGCCGACTCCACTGGCATCCGTGTGGATTTCGGTAGGGGCATCTGGGTCAAAGTGACGAAGAATCGGTGGTGATGTCAGTAGATGACGTAATTTCGCGAATGCGTCGTCGCAAGCGGAAGACCATGCTGTGACACCTTGGCTGTCAGCAAGTAGGCGTGTTAAAGGAGCCATTATGGAGGCGAAATTACGGACGAATCGCCGAAAATACGAGCATAGGCCTATGAAGCTCCGGAGTTCTTTCAGTGTTGACGGCTTGGGAAACTCGGCGACGGCGCGGAGCTTCGCGGGGTCGGGTAGAACACCGTCCTTGCTGACAACATGCCCCAAGATGGTGAGCTTCCGGGCGGCAAAATGGCACTTTTTCAAATTCAGTTGGAGCCCAGCATGTGTGAGGCATTCTAGGACACTTGCGAGGCGCAGAATATGGGTATCGAAGTCCTTTGAAAAAACGACGACGTCGTCCAGATAGCAAAGGCACGTCTGCCACTTGAGACCTCGAAGTGTGTTGTCCATAAGACGCTCGAAAGTGGCAGGGGCGTTGCAAAGGCCGAACGGCATCACGTTAAACTCGTACAAGCCGTCGGGAGTCACGAACGCAGTTTTGGGGCGATCAGCTTCATCCATAGGTACCTGCCAGTAACCCGATCGAAGATCCAGTGATGAAAAGAACTCTGCCCCTTGCAAACAGTCGAGAGCGTCGTCGATTCTGGGGAGCGGATAAACATCTTTGCGCGTGATCTTGTTAAGGCGCCTATAATCAACACAGAATCGGATGCTACCGTCCTTCTTTTTAACGAGCACCACAGGGGAGGCCCAAGGGCTGTGGGACGGCTGTATGACGCCACGATTAAGCATATCGGTCACCTGGTCGTCAATAACTCGGCGTTCAGCGTGAGAGACCCGGTATGGACGCTGGCGCAGGGGTGCATGGGTGCCGGTGTCAATATGATGAACGATTGCAGATGTTCGGCCCAAAGTGGGTTGCTTGTAGTCGAAAGACGTCCGAAAGCGGTCGAGGAGCTTCAAAAGTTGGGTCCGTTGAGCAACAGGAAGTTCCGAATCAATTGATGGAAGGAAGACTGTCCAGGGAGGATGCGTCGGACGTGGTAACGGAATTGACACTGTCGACCTGGAGGCTTGTCGTGCGATCGGGCATTTGACTGGCGCAAACAAAATCAATGTCCTCAAGTCGGCCTATACATTCTCCGCGAAATAATGTGGCGGGGACCGAAAGCAGGTTCGTCACATAAATGGTTGCGCAAGAGTCGACGATCGTGAGAAGAGCAAAGGGAAGAATGAAGTTCTTGCGAGAGGCAAAGTCTGCTGATGGCGTGAACATGGCGCTAGAGAAGGGAGCATAGTCGCAGGAGATCGGCACAAGAACAGAAGACAAAGGTGGGATGTCCGTGTCCGCGGCGACGAGGACACGAGAAAAAGAAGACTTGCAAGAATCGACTTCGGCGATCGCTGATAATTCTAGCTCGGCATGGGCACAGTCAACAACGGCATGATGTGTGGAAAGGAAGTCCCAGCCTAATATGACGTCGTGCGAGCACTGCGAAAAGACAACGAATTCGACCACATAGAGAACGTCCTGAATGAGTAGCCGAGCCGTGCACGTCATAGAAGGCTTTACGTGATCCGCGGTTGCCGTGCGCAGGGAGACGCCAGAAAGCGGAATAGTAATTTTTTTTAACTTGCGGCACATTGCTTCACTCAATACAGATACAGCAGCTCCAGTATCGACTAATGCTTGCACGGCAACACCATCAACGCACACAGAAATTTCGTTGGCAGGTAGAGAACGAGGCCTTGTAGAGTTCGACAGCGGCGCAGTTCTTGCCTCCGGAACTGCGATGGTCAGTTTTCCGTTTGGGCGGGTGGTGGTCGACGAACCATAGGTGAAAGCGAACGTCGCCGCGGGGACGGGCGATCGACGTGGGTTGAAGGCGCGGCGGTTCGATGAAAAGGTGTCTGAAGTAGCGTGTGGAGGCATTGACTGTGGTGGCTCTGGGCGGACGTAGCTGTAGCTGTCCTCGATGGTACCTGGACGAGGGACGCGCCGGCGACAGAACCGTTCAACATGGCCGGGTAGACAACAGTAGTAGCAGATTGGCCGGTTATCCGATGTGCGCCAAGGGTTATTGGAAGGCGTTGCAGGACGGCGATAAAGAGGAACGTGCGGGCCTGCCGGCGCCCGCGTTGCATAAAATGCGTTTGTTTGGGGAGCAGTGTCCGCGATGGGCGGCAGCGCATGTGGCTGCCTTCTCGCGACGTCAGCGTAGGTGAGGGGCGCCGATACAGGCGGTGGCTGGTACGTGGGTGGTAGTGCCTCGGAGACTTGCTCTTCGATGGTTTGTCGCAGCGATGAAGTGAGCCCATGAGTATTGCCTGGGAGAAAGGGCGCAAGAGACAATTGGCGAGCCACTTCCTCTCGGATAAACTGCTGAATCTGCTGTGTCAGGACCACCGGGTCCGAAGATATTGCGCCAACGGTCGCTGCTGACGTGCTGGTCATGTCCGAACTAGGACGTCGCGTGGAAATGCGCTGCTTTCGCAACTCATCGTAGCTCTGGCAGTGCTGAATGACGTCTGCGACTGTTTCAGGGTTTTTCGCCACAAGCATGTGGAACGCATCGTCCTCAATGCCCTTCAAGATGTGCTTGACTTTATCGGCTTCGGACATGACAGGGTTGAAGCGGCGGCAGAGGCCTACGACGTCCTCAATATACGAAGTGAAGCACTCGCCAGCCAGTTGGGCGCGATCACGCAAGCGCTGTTCTGCGCGGAGCTTGCGCACGGTTGGTCGGCCGAATACGTCCGCGAAGGTCGTTTTGAAAGAGGCCCAGTTGGAAATCTCAGCCTCGTGGTTGTTCAACCAGAGTTCCGCTACTCCTCTCAGGTAGAAGTGGACGCGGCCAAGTTTGTCGTTGTCATCCCACCTGTTGTTGACACTCACTCGTTCATAAGAAGAGAGCCAGTCCTCGACGTCTTGCTCATCGGTACCGCTGAAAATGACGGGGTCCCGCTCTCTTGGAACACCGGGACAGCGGGCAGCTTGGGGTGTGGTAGCATCGTTCGGCATTGTTGAAGGGGAAAGTAGAGTCCGGCTGCGGAGTTCCAGGATGGAGAACAGAACCAGCACTCTCCACCACTTGATGGTATGCGTTTAACGTTGAGGCAGTAACGCGTTTATTAGAAGATTGCAGCAACTGAAGCGATCAGCGGTTCAAGCCGAGCAAGCGCGAGCACCAACAACAACCGTCTTCGTCTTCTTCTTTCGCTGGCGTTCTTGTCTGCGCCCTACCATGTTACAATATATATATATATATATATATATAGGGTGCATGACGGCGGCGACGGCGACGGCAAAAGCCAGCCGAGACTGTCCATATAATTGCTATCGCAATAATACGTTTACCGTCAAAATAGAAGTGATAAGCTTGCCGACAAGTGGGTTATTTCAAACACCGGGCGAGTTTGCGCTGCATATTAAAACATGTTACACGTACTGCCGGCGTCGAATTAAACGCGCGCAGGACGGGCTTGCATCCTCCTGATTTGAGATCGATACGTTCATGCGGTTTGCCACTCGTGTGCCACATTCATGCTTTCGATCACACAGTGCCGCCTAACCAGATGTGCGCGCCTGTCAACGGTGATGACTGTACGGCGTCCACTATACCGTAGCTAATGCATGGGCCGCTCGCTCCGCTGTTCATGTTTCATTTTATGCCATCTTACGCCGACAGTGTATCTTGGTAAAAAGTGTAAAAAATCGGCGAAAGAGACAAAGAAGAGAAAAAAGAACTCTCTTTCCCACCCTCTTTTGGTCCCTTTAGCCGATTATTACTATTCTTTACTGCGCTGTAACGAGACTGAATATTATTTCGCACAAAGATCCCAACACGCTCTATCACAACTCGACCGTTGAGAGCGACTTACGCTATTTTATTAACGCGATAGCGTTAAAGAGCTCGTATCGCAGAAATTCCGTCGTCGGTGTCGGCACCGTTGGTTGTGAGCGAAAAATCATCATCTTGTCCGTGACCGAAAAATCGAAAAAGCTGCAAATAAAATAAATAATAAAAATGTTGGGTCCGAGTGAGAATCGAACCCAGGCCGTCTGTGTGTCAAGCAGGTGTTCTACCACACAGCCACGCCTCTGCTTGGAGCTGCACTGAAAGTAACTTTCATGCTTCCCAAAAATACGCGTCCTCTATACAGGTGTCACAGTACGAGATGTAATATCGCAGTAATATTGCGTGGTACAAGCGTAAATTGCCATCGGGCGTCACACCATGTCGATATCATAACGACTTGGTGGTTTAAAGACAGCCATCCATTACAGAAGGCACACGCATTACTGCGCGTATTACCTTAAGACCACGTAGTGGGTGCATCGCAACTTCGAAAACGTTTCTCGCGCATAATTGCCCCTGGTTTAAAGCATGCTACCCATTACATGAGGCACACACCTTAGTGCGCGCATTCTGTTAAACATTCGTAGTGTTCAAAGTGCGCACTAGGGGCAGGATATCGCTATCGCGTTCAACTCTTAAAGGCGAAGCTTAAGCGTCCCCCAATTTTTGAAAATACACCTTATTACGACTTTCCGATGCGAAAGCTTCGTATTTATCCACGTTAGTCTGAGTGCACTAATTCTGTTCAGCATACTTTCGGGTGTCCGTGAACGAGTCAGAAAACGTCGGAATAGTAATTAAAAGATGCCGCATAAACAACGCCCGAAATCCTGTCAGTGTTTCAATGCACCGTCGTGCATCCTCCCCTCGTGCTCCCTCGCGCTCCCAGCCTTTTTATCGTCGCGTTTAAATTTTAAGTACTCACGACGCGCTTACACACCAGTTGCTGAAAATTTGGATCTAATCAAAGGTTGTACGACCACTTAATTTATCTGAATGACGTGACACGTCGTTCGTCTTATTCCTAAAACTCCAAACAAAGGAACTGAACCAACAGGGGAGGCTTTGCAACGGAACGCGCGCGGCACGCTATATACAAACGTTACGCTACAACGCAGAAGCGGAAGCCGAAGCCCAAAAGCAACAGTCAGTGATCGAAAACGGGCCGGCATGCCGTTACGAGCGCGCCAAGGTCATAGAGCAGTCATAACAAGAAGTCGACGGCATTCATGCGCATGTACACAATGGGGGCTAGCAGACGACACCAGGAGCAATCGACACTCAACGTGCTCTTGAAGGTAACTGCACTCGATTTCGAGGACCACCTTGCTTGAACATTCAATGCAAATCGTTTTATGAACTTGCCCACTAATGTTTATATAACTCGAACAGAACAGACTGACTGGCAGCATCGAGCAGCCTTCACGTTGCGAGCGCACGCACGCAGAGCGGCACCCTACTCCACCTGCTGGCGTCACCCGCGAAAGGGCGCTACTCACAGGTCTCAGGACGAATATGTCTAAATGTCTAATATGTCTTCCACACCCGCCGTCATGGCTAAGAACGGCGCTGAATAACACTCCCAGGTTTAAATGCACAGATATACCCTAGGAAGTAGACGGGAGGATGAGCGCCGCCGTAGCTCAAATGGTAGAACATCGAACGCGTTATTAGAAGGTTGCAAGATCTGTCCCTGCCGGCGGCAAGTGATCTTTTCGCCCACTTTAAATTCTTCATTTTTATATCACAATTGCTATAAATCACATTCCCTATAGTTTCCTTGGCTTTATTGTCTGTCAGTTCTCCTTAATATGTGCGTAACAAAGAAAAACGAGCCGTTAAACTGCATTAGCGTCTTGAATTCGGCTTGTTGGTACATACTGATTTTGAACGAAGAAACAGCGCCAGAACAGGACGAAGGCGAAAAGAGCGCCGTGTTTGTGTCCTCTCGTCTTCGTCCTGTTCTAGCGCTGTTTCTTCGTTTAAGATCCCTTAAAATTGCCCCCCTTTCGTTAAATCTTATGAAGTAACATGAAGCCTTGGTTCTAAAAGCATAGATATCTGTATGTGCGTAGTAATTCATCTACGTGATTTATGTGCCTCCTGCTGACATTAGAACTTCATTAAAGTAGACATTATTCTTTGCATTTTCGAGGCCTCATATTGGAGTGCCATGGTGCTTTTCAAATTGTATATTGTATGTGTTACGCATTTGTTTTGTTCTGGTGTTACTGGGAGAACGCTGTTTTATATGTAATTTTTAGACCCTGTATGTTCTCTGTTCGACCCCTCAAGAGCGAAGCAGTAGCCGAAGGCTTATTTGTGTGCCAACATCTCCTTATGTGATGTCAGTACTACCACTACGGCTACGTAACAAAATGTAAACAATTTGTTTGAAAAGTAAAGTGTAATTATGAACGCACACGAGTGAAAAACATATGGCGAAATACGTTGAGTGAACTGCGCAGATAAACGAACTTTTCCAAAGGTTCGCTTTGAAGTTTTTTTTAATCTCCAGAGATAAACGTTATCAGAAGTGTAGCCAAGTTCAACTATAGATGCAAGAAAAACATACTTTTGTGCATACTCCGCGCTTTCAATGCACTTCAATTATGCTGATGTTTGCCGGATTTCTCGTCATAAACGCGGCGAATCATCACAGTTACCCTAGGTTGCCAACATTCTCATACGGCAGCCACTTCTAATATAATTTTGCTGGTTTTCGGGGCATAATAGCGATAGTACAGTAAGAGTTCCCTCTCGTATTCTTAGTTCTCAGGCATGGCTCTAAGCAACCCGCGTTTTTAAATGCGCGTCAAAACGAGATCTGCGTATGTTAGAGCAATCAGCACAGCTTGCTTTTCAAATCTTACCCAGCCTGTACACCGAGAGGCTTGAATAATGCGTGCCTGAATTGTCACAATAACAATGCTGCATCGCTCGAAAATTTAAAAATTATTTGGAGCAGTCAAAAGTAACAGGTGAAAGGACACATTTAACAGAACCAAGAGACATGCAATCATATAACAGAATCAAACGCACTAGTTCACGCAGAGGCAAAGAAAAGTACATTAGTGACAAATGAGGATATGAGCTGTGCGTCTTAAGAATAAATCACTGGATAATGATGAAGCGGCTTCTTTCGAATTAGAATTGTATTCGCTAACAGCTCTTGGAAAGAAGCTGTTCTCAAAGCAATCGGTATGAACCACAGGAATGCGAACAGATACACTGAATGGCAGTGACTAGAGGCTTCACTGCGATCTGAAAATTTTGCAGATCGACATCGGGGTAATGTCCAATCTATGGTTTTTTTCCTAGCGAAGACATTTTTCTCTCTCTCTGAGAATTGATTGGCAGAGTACGGGAAATGTTCACGCTTCCTTAAGACAGGAGAAAGGAACCCGAAACTGGCCCGCCAATAAAACTGAGACAAATAGAAAGCGAGTGTGAAAGGTCGCCAGGTATATTGGGGTGAGCGTTTGCAGAACGAGGTGTGCAAGGAGGCGGGGGGGGGGAGGGGAATGAGCATTCGGAAAGAATAACAAAGGGCCTAATGGCAGGCAGAGAAAATAAGTGTACGAAAGCTAACTTGCTAAGGCAATTAGATAAGCAACTCACGTCGAACGAAACACGCAAGCAGGAAGAGTTAAAAGTAGGTGAAAACAAGCGTGAGACTTTCGCTGCGCAGTAGGAAACCGCGTTAGCAGCTCGTATGGACCCTGCAACACATGGAGTCCGGACACCCGCGAGTCATTTACAGGCGATGGTGTTGGGAAGTGGCTTTTCCAAGCCAATGATGTGTGTTGTTATGGGCTTAGAAACATACATTGTATAAGCTAACGATTCGGTTATGGTCGTCCAGGGCTCCATTAATGACAATTCATCATCGACCCCTCGTAAACTGCTCGTTTCTATATTATGTGATCCCGTGTTTTATGCTGGCATTTTATACGCCACCTTGTTCTGAAATAAAATGTCCGTCGTTTGATAGATTTGTGAAGCAGTCACGATAAATAGTATATTGCCGGTTATATAAGTGTATCTTAAACGTGGCTTAAAGATAACTAGTTCAGAGTAGGTTATGCGTAGTCGGATGTGAGCGAGGTCCCATAGGATGGTTTAAGATTAACTGCGATGGTCCGAGGTTCTTTGCCATTCCCTTAAATTGATATACGTACACTCTAGCACATAGCCCTTCTTTCAATTGAGGCGGCAGAGACCAGGACTTGGAAATACAGCGTAGTGCTTATGTAGCGAAGTGTCACATTCAATAATCTACACTGCCGGGTTTTCACGTTGTTGTGCTTGCCTTGTCCTTTGGTTTTCCCTTGCTATACAACCTCCGAGTTTGAAAAAGAGGCAGTTTAGAACGGAACTTGAAAATGCAAAAATAGAAGCAATAAGTAAACTGACACGCGCTGTCAGGGCTTCGCACTTGTTACACCTTTTACAGCACTTTTTACGAAGACAATTCGGATGACTGCAACAAGGCAAGCCCCCCATAATTAAACTTATCAGTGCAGTTTCTCATCAGTAGCGAATTAGATAAAGCAGTGACAATGGCAAAAGCTCAGTTTTTTTATGCAATCCAACAACTAAGATTACATAGAGTCTCTCTCATTTGCATCACCTACATTGTAAACATGAAACGTAGGTTTAATGGAAAATACAGAAACTAAACAGCTTTCTTTATTTTTATACGTTACAGGACACAGCCTACTGATATAAGTACTGGATATTTTTAAAAAATCTAGATTATCATTTTATAACTGACAGATAGACGCAAACATCGATCTTTAGGTTATTCCCGCAACAGCAATAGGTTAAAAACACGAACCTTGAAGCACGTGGGCGCCTTACGCTTCCTTAAAAAGGACAACCACCAAGCGATATTCCATCTCGTCATGCACGCTTGCTGAGCCATTCTGATTATAAAAACCATCCTGTTTATAAAGCCTACATGGCAGCTAAAAAACATAACGCATTTTTGAAAAATTCGCTGCTATTTCTTTATCGTTAGCATAAAATAGATTATGCACGGTCCAGTCCAATGCATCTGACCACGCGAGGAATAAGAAAAGATGCGACGAACTTAGGCGCAAATATTGACGAGAATGCCTGAGATTGATGGCACATTATGCAACGGTTTCACGTCCACTTTAATCCGGGTAGCTTAAAAGCCCGACCATCAAGGCGAATAAAATGCGTTACTGGAGATAATCTCCGGAATATACTTAATCCGCTCACCGGAAAGGATAAACGAAAGTCGTTCATTAAAATATAGATTATCAACTCATACGGCGAACCTTTATTTTGCGTTTTATTTATTGGGAACTTCTTTAATAATTAATGAGTGTACATTAAATAGCATCCCAAACATAAACGGTTGTAATCTCTCTCTCTCTCTCTCTCTGTCTCTCTCTATATATATCTATACTTATATATATATATATATATATATATATATATATATATATATATATATATATATATATATATATATATATATATATACCGTCGGAGGCCGGTCCCGCGTCGGAGGCCGCGGGACCGGCCTCCGACGCGGGACCTTA
Organism: Rhipicephalus sanguineus; assembly: GCF_013339695.2. Taxonomy (NCBI): domain Eukaryota; kingdom Metazoa; phylum Arthropoda; class Arachnida; order Ixodida; family Ixodidae; genus Rhipicephalus; species Rhipicephalus sanguineus. The sequence goes on along the minus strand of NC_051176.1, from coordinate 11,322,901 downwards.
TATATATATATATATATATATATATATATATATATATATATATATATATATATATATATATATATATATATATATATATATATATATATATATATATATATATATATAATGTCGCACGACGAGAACTCCAACGCTGAACCATCCACGACACCTGCCCCGTCAGGAACCCCTTCCTGCTTGGTTACCACCCCTCAGAAGGATCCACCGGTGTTCGCTAGCCTTCGTGGGGACGACGTCGAAGACTGGCTGGAGCAGTACGACCGCGTCAGTGCACTCAACCACTGGGACGACCCTGCAAAACTTACTCGTGTCGCCTTCTGCCTGACCGGTGTAGCCAAGACTTGGTTTTTCAACCACGAGTTGGACTTCGTCGATTGGACCTCCTTTAAGCACCAGCTACGGCAGATTTTCGCGAACCCTTCAATCCGCTCCGACATCGCGAAAAAGAAATTAGCGGAGCGTGTCCAGCAAACCGGCGAGTCATACACGTCTTACATAGAAGATGTCCTCGCCCTTTGTCGCCGCGTGAACAGCTCAATGACAAAGACGGACAGGGTGCGCCACCTGCTCAAAGGAATTGGCGCTACGGCATTCAACGCCCTTGCAGTGCAGAACCCCACTACCGTCTCGGAAATCGTCGCCACGTGTCAGCGCCTTGATGAGCTCCATCTGCTCCGTCTGCTCCGTTTGCAGCCTGACACATCTCATCTGAGCGCAACCAATGACACCGAGCTGCGCAGCTTGATTCGTTCCATCATACGAGAGGAACTCCAAGCACAGGCTATGTCTTACCCTCTTGAGCTCCGTACGACATCTCCGGGCAGCAGCCTCCGCTACATCGTCCGAGAAGAACTTGTTGCCATGAGGTGTACGGAAATTCCCAGGCACGACCCCGTACCGACACCAACTTACACACAGGTTGCGGCCCTAGCGCCTCCTCAACAGATACCACCCCACGCGCCCACAATGCACGGTTCTGTGAATGCTTTGTCACCACGAGCGTCGCTTCCCTCTCCGAACGCCTGGCGCCCACCTCGACCAGTGTGCTACTATTGTGGAGTCCGTGGCCATATTTCCCGGTTTTGCCGACGCCGTCAACAGGACGAAAGACGGGGTTACGACTACCATGAACGAGACGAGTTTCCTGCTCCGGTTCCACAATACAGTCGCCCCTACCAAGCTTACGAACGTCGTTCTGCATCTCCGCAGAGCCTCAACGGAGCCGCTGCTTCCCGTTTTCCGCGTCGCCGCTCTCCATCACCCATGCGCCGCTCCTCTTCTCCCCTTCGACCAGCTACTTCGGCCCCGGGCCATCGCCCGGAAAACTAAATTGTGCAGCTTTGGGAGGGGAAGCTGCATTGTTCGGGCTAAGTCAAACTCCTCCGCAGCGGCCCTCAAATGTACTGTTAGTATGTGCTGAAGGTGTATGGACTGAAGCATTGGTACACTCTAAACCGGGTAACCCTTACTATAGGTGCACATTTTCAAATCCTAGTATACCTATATTTTAAAGGTTAAAAAGTAACTTATATGCGTGTAACCTTTATTATAAGTATACAGGAAAATATGTAACCCTTAGCATTCTACGTGTTAGATACCTATTTATATATATATATATATATATATATATATATATACGTGTAGAACCTGTCACGCAGCTAACCCGTATATATATAGTGACGATTTTCCCACGCGACCAATGTTGTTGCAGTATATTCCAGTGTTTTGGGCAGCGAACGGCCCAAACATTGGCGCGGTTCCGAGTGCCAATTTCGAGCGTAAAACTGCACATGATTTTTTCAATATTCTACCAACCTTCGTAAAAACGGCAGGCAGTACACAGAACGCAAATAATATGTCGGCAAGTTTCACCAGTATTGAAGCACTGAACTGAGTTCAAATAATGCCGTAAACGAGTGCGATATTGCCAGGAAGTCACATCTTGTCATTTATATAACGAAAACATGGTGAGGCGTGGGCACTGCTTTGAATATAATTTTCGAAAATCATTCTTAATTATTTCCGTTGGTGTTTTGCCGAAGTGCCGATATATAAAGCTGCCGGGCATGTCTTTCGTACAAACACACACATTCCTTTGTTTCAGACTCGACAAATTACAACATCAGTCCCGACTGAAGAAGCACCTTCACAGGGATGTCATCTTTCAACAAATCTCATTTACATTTTATTTTATTCGATAAATGTTTTGCTTGAAGCAAAACGGAAAGGCGAGCTAGTTGGTACTGATTCATAATGGTGTAATAGTAGCGCAAAAAAAGACGAAGACAAGAAAGTGAACACCACAAGCGCTTACTCACAACTGAAAGCTTTATTGCTTGAACAGAAAATATATCTAAACTTGACGCTCGACTAATTCCCGCGCATGCGCATCGTGGGCAAGGCAAAAGGCAAAAACCATAACGCATGCGCGGGAGTTAGTCGAGCGTCAAGTTTAGATATATTTTCTGTTCAAGCAATAAAGCTTTCAGTTGTGAGTAAGCGCTTGTGGTGTTCACTTTCTTGTCTTCGTCTTTTTTTGCGCTACTATTACACCATTATGAATGTTTTGCTTGTCATGCACTGACATGCGGCCTATTTTATCCATATAGACCTCAGGACACAAAGCACCACTGGCGTAAAGAAGCCATGTGTCTTGCACTCATAAGCGGATATTTATATATATTGAACATCAGGAGTTCAGTTCTAATTTCAAGCACTCCACGTGACTGCTGAGGATGCTGCGGTAGTGAAAGGGTATTGTATGCTGTTACAATTATACCACATAAAATAATTCAGCTCAAGCATATAGGCTGCGTAATTCGCCACACAGATGTGTGACATGCTTAGAAAAGAGTTCAAAGTGACGCAATTGAAATATTTTTATTCGGAAAATCGCAGACAACAAGAATTATGTAGGTCCAACTTAGTCCCAAGGACAAAACTAGCAAACAAAAAACAGCGATTGGTTTGCACTACAATGAAAAGAAACTAACATAAAAATTGTGCTAACAGTACTGTGCACTTCAAAATACTATAAAAATGTGCTTCCTTTCTGGCTTGAAAGAAGTCATAGAGATATTTGTTTTACTCTTTACTGGGAAATTGGGAATGCAATATAATGTCGCGAAACTCGACTACTGATACTTTTGGAAGTTCGTATATAAAAGCTGCATGTACCATACAAAGACAATACGGGGACCCGTCCCTGTAAAGTGCCTTACTTTAAGGAATAATCCTCTTCTTCAACAATGTGAAAAAACACTTCAAACGCTTGCATGTAGCTGCCGCGGGGACAACTTCATGTGGTAGCACAAGCTTCTGCGTTAGCAAAAGCATTTGTGAAAAAGTGTAAGGGTATTCCAGGCTCTTAATATAATACAATAAAAGGCAGAGGATGAGGGCACGCTCCAGACCGCAAGTAGGAAGATGGATCACTTCACTTGGACCGCCAGCAAAAATGCGGATATATATATATATATATATATATATATATATATATATATATATATATATATATATATATATATATATATATATATATATATATATAAATATATATAGAAGTAAACCATGAGGCAATTGCAAAAGAGTAGTATTCAACTGCTGCTACGTCGGCATGGTCTTGCTAATGGTCTCCGTGTTGCAAGAACGTATAACGCTTCCTTAAAAGCTTTACCGAGTAGCTTTACCATTCTAAATTCTTACTAATTCGTGTATCGTACATTGGATTATTTCCTTCAGCAACACGCTTTGAAGAGCATTTGAATACATTGTTTAGCTCATTCACTTACCTCATTTATCAGAGCATGTGTTGACTTTGGCTGTAAGTAGTTCATGAGGTCCAAAAGTGTTCTCCAGGTCACTGATGTTCAGCTGAAACCTCAGTTCCGCCTCAATGCACAGCTAAAAGGAACCGCAACAAAACAAAGTTAAAGCATTTGCAGCTAACATCATATTGTGTTTCAGACTAGCTCTATTCAGTAGATTTCAATGCACATTTCTGCTCATAACGATACTGTGACAAAATGTTCACGTTTATCACAATTTCAACTAAATAGTGGATCTGTGGAATTTTTCGTAGCTCATTTGTTCATTATCGATAACGTACTACTAGGTAAAAGTGGTAAAAGTGATGATGTATAATGAAATGTAGTCGATGTGTTAAACTTGAGTAAACTTTCATAAATATTTTGCACAGTATCCTTGTCAGTGTTTCCTACAGTGGTCATTTTCTTATGAATAAATGTGCACCCTTTTAGCTATTTCAATATTGTCTTCTGAAGTGCAAAACCAATCAAATAGAGCAGAGCTGGGCAAACCTCAAGTTCTACAAGAAGCGTCCCGACGTGGGAGTCGCCCACTGCGCGCTAGGGCGCGTCCCGCAGGACATCATTAAAGTTATTTCAATCAATCAATCAAGTATCTTTTCTAAGCTGGTTTTTTCACCCATCCTGTGAGCAAGTGTTATTCTGAATCGCTAAAAAGAGTCGTGGAAAGCCTAATAAGCAAATATGTGCATTTTTCAACACTCGAGGAATACCAACACTTTACTTACAATTTCTTCCACCAAGAAGTACCGAGGTAAAGGATCCGCATGTGTCTTACAACGTTCAGGAAGCGTTATTTCCAGAGGGCGCCTCATCCTTGCCATATCATATACCACACCAGACAAGCTAGATGAATCCAATGCCTGAAATTCATGAATTTTTCTGTGAATACCATGTCAAGCACTCCAACTGCATAGGACCTCATGCTACGTGCAGTGGCTTAATCAACGCCAGGCATTGCACAAGTTTTGTGCAAACATGCTAGGCAACAAACCTGCAACTCAGAGGCAGCACTTTCCTTTGTAAAGACAAAGGTGTCTGTGGAGGCTGGGACAGTTGTTGCTCTTTTCTTTTCCCTATGCCTTCTAACTTTGCGTGGCAATTGATAGCCTTCGTATGAACACACTCTGCAAAACAAACATCCCGCAATTCTTTTGGGTGTTGTAATGTCTCTGCAAGCTATGGTAAAATGAAGTAAAAAGAGAAATAAAATCATGAAAAATAGCAAGTACACACTGCTATTCATAGCTGTTAAATACTTTTAAAAATAGATTAATTTCAGGAAAACATTACTCAAGCTGAAAATTGATGAACTTTAATATGCACAAACTCAGTTAACCAACTTGTATGTGACCGCAGTTATAGCTTGTAGTTTAGTCTTTCACTTACATAGACATGGCTTCGTGTCTGCTGAAGACGGCTGCCTGGTTTTGGATCCTCCCACATGAACCCGTGGGTACTTTTTAGAAAGTGCCTCACCGAGCGCATCATACTGCCAGCGGCATTCTGCTGTGTTGCAGCTCGTAATAATCTGATTTTCACTGAAATGTACAATACAATGAACTCAATTTATATTTCATAATAACGCTTCTGGGTTAATTTCAAGAAATACATAACACGCAAGCATCGTGATTAGGTAGTAATTATCAGCTAAGTCAGAATGCTAGAGATCAAAACGATACGACTTACTCTAAAAATAGAGCAATTTCCGCTCGAAGCTGGCGACACAGCCTTCTATGTTGGCTTCCCGAACTAGCTTTTCCTTGCAGCAGTGGCTGTACACATTCCGAAAACGATGGCAAGCTTTCAAGCAGCCACTTCAGGAATTCCTGAACAAATAATATAATCTTTATTGCAAAAGGTGATGATGAGGACATGGGTTTGTGCAAAGTAACACAGAGAAATTTTCAACAAGATACATATTACATCTCGGCAAGAGGAGATTCATGAACGCATTTCGTAATTGCATAAAAATCACCATTTTTTGTGTAAGAATACAGAGGCCATGGGTACAACAATGACTCGGGTTGATAACCAAAGTATGCGGCGTCCTTAGAAGATTAAAGACATTCAGGTTTGAAGAAAAGCAGACCTTCACAAAAATTTCTACAATTGAAAAACAGCTTGTCTTTCCAAACTACAACATCCTGAACCTTTCCAAAGACTACATCATCATTTTTTAAGAAAACAACCACATCAGAAACAGAAATCTTCACGTTAAACACGTATGCAAAAGTCACAGAGCTGGCAACTTTCCCAAGGTCATTTAAATCCAACCCAGATTGCAGAAACGCCGCCGTCAAGCAGAATGGCATGCCAAAGCCTTCCAATCTGTATTTCTCATTAGCCCCAATGAATTTGGGGTGCTGTGTCCCTTCCCATAAATCACTGGACATCGTCATCTGAAAAAAGTCGGCCACTGATAGTGGAATATTCTTGAACTTCTAAAAATTTTTTGATTTTGGTAGAGCATTCTCGCTCTCGAATCTCATGGTCCAGTGATGATGGGAAGGGCCAAAGCGCCTTATCTGGGAGGGTATGTGCAAAAGCATGTGCAGCTTTGGTCGAAATGCATCTGGGCCGTAAAGCCGAACAAAGATTTCATTGTGTCGCGCTATTACCACTTCAACATCAGCTAATGCTTCTGGTGACATTACAGGAGAAATAAGCAACTGCACTATAACACACAGCAACAAAAAAGATTCACAGTACGGTTCTCGCACAAGATCTTGTGGTATAAGGTCACATAGCATGAAGCGGAAATGCAGCAAAAGTACAAGATTAGAGCTAGCTGAACAAGGAAAGCTGAAATCAGTCTCAAATGGCCGTGCTCACAAGCTTATGAAAGCGAAAGTTTGAAACAGCCTCGTTAAGTTGAGCCAATGTCATCCATGATGCATCCCTTACCATAAACTTGACAAAAAGTGAAATCTCAAGTGGGACAACTCCCTCCAACAAAATATGCATGGGGTCATACAAAAGATCAGTCAAGACTGAAAAGTTATCAAGTTGTGCAAGAACAGAAGCTGAATTAATGCCATACTGTGCTGACAACTCAATATGTTCCTTTCTCGATGTTGCTTTTCCAAGCTGCAGCAACTGTTCAGCATACTGTGATTCTGTTCTCAATGGACACTCTATTTCGCAGTGAAACATGAAAGTCCATGGGAGAACTTTTTGTTGGGCAAGTTGGTGAACGTTCATAATGATTTTTAAGGCGCAAAGCAGGACAAACACAAGAAAGGACACGGGACGGAGCGCTCCGTCCCGTGTCCTTTCTTGTGTTTGTCCTGCTTTGCGCCTTAAAAATCATTATGAAAGTCCATCGTTGGAACTGTGCATGTCCTGCATGCCATCCGAACATTTTTACTAAATGATTCTTTAAATCTGCCGATATTATGGCAAGCCAAAGAATCACCACTGTACGCAAGCAGGAACCCATAAAATGTTTCCTCACCAACCAAAGTCTTTAATTTACAGCCCTTCTGTAGGTCATTTACAGTTGATATGAAGTCTTTAAGGAGCATGCCCTTTGCTTTGGGTGTCTTGAGATCTCTTGACTTTCCCACCGCAAGCAAAAACACATTGCTTACTTTAGATCTCTCAAATGGCGGGATGTTGACAGATGTTACATAAAAAACTGTAAGCTTACCTCTGGACCCTCTTTTCATACCTATCGGGTTAGCCAATTCAATGTCATCACAATACAGCAGCATCACAATCAGATTTTTTTCATGAGTTGCTATTGGGTGGCATTGAAATCGCGTGCCATCAGTAAAGTCTTTGAGTAAATCACACTCTCTTGACATAAGGTTGCATTGAAAAAAGTCAGCCAAGGTTGGATGAAGTAACAAATTTTCAAGGAGATTTTTTAGAGGCACAAAGTAAGCCTTCTCTCCAGAAGCAAGGATTATCTCCTGGGGAGCAACATAAATTTTTTGGAAGGAGTACAGTGCTTTCCTGGCTTTTTGACTGCACACTGCAGAAACATCAATTACACAGCCAGCAGTTGCCAAGATATCTGCAACACTGTTCACAACCATGTCTATTGCAGCTTTCGAGCAGCGATGCTTTGACTCTAGATGCCTAGCCAAAGACGACAGCTTAATCACAAAGTGCAAACTTGACGCATCCTCAGCACCCTGGTCGTAGCTCTCCACATCCGTACTTTCAATGCAGGCTACATCATTGAAAGATATATTTCCGACAGCTTTGCTTGCAGCATCAAAAGAATTTCTACTTGTCTCAGCCCCACCACACGGCACATGAGAAATAAGTCTATCGTCATCACATGCTGCACAAGGACTATCAACATGGCGTTTGTAGTACGCCATGCATGGAAACCGCTTGCGGCATACTGTGCACACCAGTGTGACTTTGTTCATGTGAATATTCTTCATGTGACGTGCAAATGCATAGAAATGTCGGGTGGTGAATCTACAGGCGATGCAGACATGTTTCCTGACCTTGATCTTTGGTGTCAGCTTGTGAAGTTGCATTCCACGATCAGTGTCACTATATGCTGGAGGACTTGTTCCTCGTTGTCTGTTAATACAAACATAAAGCTTCAAGTGCATCTCTCTCAAGTTCGATTTCCGTGCTCTCTCATTTGCTGCCAATATAGCAACAAACTAGATGCATGCATGTAGAACTATTTCCTATCACAGCACTAATGATCAAGTGAACCCCCTAAATTAATGTTGAATACAGGCGCTGAGTTCAGTAATAAAACCCAATGCACTGACACACAAATGCATACAGCCACGACCGGAAGGACTAGCATACATCTGGTAACATGAATAGGTGTTGCAAGAAAGCGCAGATACTACACAACTATTATTCAGAATTACTCTGTTCTCTAATGCGCGTGTTATTTACTATTTCGGTGTGCAGAGAATTTGACTTCTCGTTTTCATACCTTCGTGTCGAACAAGGGCAGCATCTCTAGTGGCTCTATTCTCTTCCTCACAGCACAGAGGGGAGCCGTAATTGACAATGGAGGGTAGCCTTTCTACAATGAAGAGAGACACGACAAAATACTTTACAAAGGAAACTTCTCCCAATCATTCAACGCTGCCCTACCAGTTGAACAGTGCGGTGGTGCAGATGCCGAGGTCATTTCACTTCGGTCCTCTGCTTCGTGGCCTAGGCAGGCAGAAATAAATTACATTGGCAACCATATCAGCACGAAGCAATAAAAGCAGGACATTCAATATGTGGCATGCACAACACTAACCATAATCCGCTGATGAAGCTTCTGTAACAGCATCGTTGCAGCGTATAGCACTGCTCACTGCTGTGCCTACTTCCTCTGTAAGTGATTGCATCAAACACAAGATAACATTACACTCACAAGCAGCACGTTACAGTACAAAATCCACTTTGCACATATTAAATCAGGCATTCAACTTAGTTTCTGCCATGGAAGAGAGTATCCCATAGAAACGGCCGCGCAGGTTTTCATTGATCTGCCATTCTCTTTGACATACCATAACGTGTTACGCACTTGTTCATATCAACAAGCCCAACCAAGTTCTAGATTTCTGGCCGTGTCCGAGTCATTTTTTTAGTTATTTGCAGCACCCGACCGTGTTAGGCAGGGCGTATCATTTATTTGCGATAGTAAAAGATTAGATGAGGGCTCAATCAGATTTTCTTATGTTGCCATTTTAATAAATTTAGGCGAAACTGTGGAGTTGCTGCAGCTCCAGAAAAAGGGCCTACCAAAACAACACACTAGACACCTGAACCTGTTCCAGTGCACTAACACAGTTTCTATTCCACCCATTCACGCAAAGCACATCACCCATCTTCACTCATTCACGCAAAGCACTCAAAGTTTAGCGATCGAGGTTATCTGACTGATTCGAAACCACTGTGACATACGCACCAGTTAGCACGACAGCTTCGCCGGAAAAAGTTGGCACCGTGCAAGCCGTACCGTGGTCAACTACCGGCTCTCTCAGTTGATCTGTGGACAAACGTAAAAAAAAAAAAAAGATATTGCGTAAGTGTACGCCAACCAAAAGGTGATCAAGCCGCTGACAACACGAATTCGCATACACTTTCTGTATGTACAGGCTAATTCAATCAAGCCCTAAAATTTGTACAGGTCCCCCCTTCACTATTCTAGGATTAATACAGTACACAAATTAATTGTAATAGTATTAAGTTAATCAGTTGTAAATTAAAGTGTAATCATTCAAAATGACAACGTGCCACAGGTAGCTGTACTTCGCGATCTCGCTGCAATTGTGCGCAATGGGTTCCTGCCTTATTGCTCTTCAACTCGGACTAGTATAATGTAAGCGCTTCTTTATTCTTGGGCTGCTCCGTTGTTCTCATTCACGGCGCCGAGCAGCCAAGAACGCGTTGCGCACTCGATCAACGTTACTAGAACAAGCTCAGTTTAAAAGCTCCGCCGGAGAGGCGGTCCGCGTGGCGGTCGTGAGAACTAGTGGCGCTACAGTCACGTCTAGCTCCCGCGGCTGGCGCTTGTTGTGATCGGCGGCGCCGATGTACGAGCGCACGTGGGTTACAGCGTCGTCTGCGCTTTGTTAGCTCGTCATTTTTGCGACTATTCTTGACCAGGCTTAACGTCTTGTACGAAGACACGTGCATGATGTACGAAGCGTAACGAGGGCGAACAGATTCACAGTGCGGTATGCTTTGCGCCGGGCTGCAAGAGCGGCTACCGCAACGACGACTCCGCTTCACGACACTTCTTCGGACCTGCAAAAGACCCTACGCCATTCAAGCTTTGCACCGCAAAGATAGAAAGCTTACTGCGAAATGCAAGGTCTGTGACGTTCATTCTGAGAGTGACGACATTGTAAAGCACTATCGTCGTGTCGTTGCGGGACAAGAAGTTTTGATCCCACGTGGAAAGTGGGAACTCGCGCCAGGTGCCGTGCCGCGCTTGTTCCCAGCACTTCCACCCCACATTTCAAAGCCAGAATGTTTGGGGTTTAGGCGCAAATCCCCCCAAAACGCACGGCGTCCCGCGAAAGCCCAGTGCCCAATTTGGAGGAGCCGCCAGAAATAGAACAGCAAAACGAAAGGCAGGCGATTACCTATATGCGCTACCGAGACTGAGAGTTGCATCACACTAAGATTCGATCAGTTGTCAGCTGTCGCTATGCCTTCAAAGCAGTGGATTTTCGAGAGATTTTACAATGAGGTATTGAACAAGATGTGCGGAATATTTTACACTCGCTGGCTCGGGAACGGGCTGCTCAGCGCAAAAATTTGACACGGTACACATAGAAAAGACGAGGGCCAGCGCTGGTCCTCGTCTTTTCTATGTGTACCGTGTCAAATTTTTTGCGCTGAGCAGTTTAATAAAGGAATACCAACTAGCCCAATCCCACAATTTGCTTCGGGAACGGAGACTTACTTGTGCAAAAGATAATTGTAGTTGACGAGCAGTTTAACTGCGTAGTGAACGGCTACAGCACGAAACGCAAACGGTTGTCGTACAGTGTAAAGTGCTGCGGGCATGGAACATCTGCTCGATGAAGTTGAAAAACTGAAGTTGAATACTGACGACTCGACAGAGTACGCGCGAATAACTGCTCGGTGCTCACATCACGGCCGATCTGTTCGAATTGTTTAAGGCACCGTAGAAGGATGCGACGTAGAAAGATGAGACACCGAAAATACAACTATTCGCTGAAAAAAATTGCTCAGAGATGTCATCTATTCGATGTAATCGCACACTGAGATTTCATTTACCGATTTCTCGTAAACTTTTCCGAATTTGGGTCAGTATCCCTTTAACCGTCGCAAAAACGCGCCTTGTAAACATTGCAAAGCATTAGTGATGTTTTTTGAGAAAGTTTTTTTCACTAAATTGTAGAAACATGAGTACTGTTTTTCTAGAACGTTTTTGTATCTCGAGTAAGTACGCTTCTTGTGCACTATAAAGGCTTTTACAAACGTGTTGGGTTGTTCTTGGTCTAGATAAGACGGCAGCGGCTAAAATTGTGGTGGTAGTTATAAAAATTACTCTGAAAACCCTCATTCGCTTAGAAACTCCTATGCTTGGAAGTTAAGCGCAATGTAGACAGCTCAAATATTGTCACAGGGTCGTGACGTCGACGAAGGCAGCAGTCAGCAGGTCCGAGATGAAACTCTTTATTTGGCCGAACTTGTGGCTGGGAAACTGAAAGTCAAACTACAGCAATACACTAATAGCGGCGAACAGAGCGTCGACCGTCGATCAACTGACAAGCGGTCAAGCGCGTCGGCTTTTATACAGGCGCTACCGAACTTTCCAGCGATATCGCTGGTGGCGGCGTTATCTCTCGACAAAGCTGGAACATTCGCGTGCAGCGCGCAATCTTACGAAAACGATCTATTACAATCGCGAAGCTTCTCGAACACTGCTTCGCGGACAGCGTCGAGCGTTGATAACCGTCCTTGCTGGTCAAACCCGAATACATCAAAATAAAACAAGAAGTGGGCGTGGCAATATAGACCGAACATCGATTCTTAGCCAATCAATGAACAATGCACGCGGGCCAATGCATACAGACGATGCATATCCACCTAAGTATCCACCTAACTAGTACAATAAGAAAGTTGCCGCGCAGTTGCCGCGAGCAACTGCGCGGCGGACCGCAGCGTTATGCCATGGCAGCAGACGACGCGCCGATAGTGGCGCAAGACGGAACTGCAGCGCCGCTAGTTCTCGCGACCGCCGTTCGGACCACCCTCCTCCGCTGGCGGAGATACGGAGCTTTGAAACTGAGTTTGTTCTAGTAACGTTGCACTCGATAACGTGGTCGCGGCGCAGTTCGTGCAAAATCGTAATAAAAGCCGACAGCGCGAAACGGAGCGTACACGAGACGTTTTTACCTAGCGCACGTGTATGTCATTACGTTGCGCCCCGAATGACTGCGCGATTACAAGAAACTGCTGAAACCAAATTACAGAGCACAAACACTGACGCCTTGTTGAGGCAAGCAAAATGACACGTCCGGACCAACGGCGCATGACCCGCCCAAAACCCGCAGGCGCACACGACGGCTCCGCTTCGAAAAGCAACATGAGCCGCAAAGAAATAAATAATAATATCTGGGGTTTAACGTCCCAAAACCACGATATGATTATCAGAGACGCCGTAGTGGAGAGCTCAGGAAATTTCGACCACCTGGGGTTCTTTAACGTGCACCTAAATCGAAGTACACGGGCCTCAAACATTTTCGGCTCCACCGGAAATGCAGCCGCCGCGGCCGGGATTCGATCCCGCGACCTTCGGGTCAGCAGTCGAGCGCCATAACCAATGGACCACCGTGGCCGGAGAGCCGCAAAAAAAGGCGAGCGGGCATAACACAGAGAAACCTCATCGGTGAGCGGACACGCACGCTTAATGAACACAATCTGTCTACCAAGCTCGAGTGCGGAGGGCACCGGCGGCAGCGTCTTCACAAAGCCGAAACTTTAAACGCGCGCGCACTTCACCTCCACGTGCGCCATGCGTAAACACACAGCCTCATTGACAGGAGGCTACGGTGCATAGCAATGTCGCACTGTGCTACTAGAGAAACTATTCGTGTAAGAGTTAAGGACGCAGTCTAAAACACAGAAGTGCTTACAAGTGCTACCGACATTCGAAATGCTACGCGCAAGCACATGTATAGTTTGAACAAACGGCACTTACCAAGCTCGAGTATCTGCCCGTGGACTCCCGGGCAATGGTCGCAGTACTCGCATTTTATCTTCGACGGACGAGTCACTGTATACTGCTGGCAGTCGCACACCTGCTCGTTACATCGGCCTCGTAAAATGCTGTCCTTGTTTGTGAAGGCCATGGATGCGGAGAGAGGAACCCCAAATCACCGAAAACTAATCCACGAGGTGCGAAACGTGCTACCGCCACGCCGCCATAATAGCACGCTTCCCATAAAGCACAGAAGCAACGCATCAAGGAAACTGACAAAATGGCGTCTCCTGTTGAACCTTCGAGAGGGCACAAGCGAGCCTCTCTAGCGCTTTTGTTGCGTGAGAACGTTGCGCCGCCGTGTATAGGTTACTGTGTAAGGGTTACACTTCAGTTTTTGCTAATGTAACCTATAAAAGCGCTCCGAAACCTATATTTTCTGAACAGATGGACCCCGTATCCCTTAAACATCGCGGAAAACATTAAAAAGTCAAAACAACTCTCGTTGTAACCCTTATTTTATGGGTTAAAACTGCGTATGGGTTGCAGTATCAGTTACCGGACTTAGAGTGTAGCTTATGCCTGTCAAATTTGCGCTGTGGCAAGTTCAGTGTCGGAAGTGCGTCAGGCCTCAATCTCTTCCGCGAAAACCCTTAAAAAAAAAGAGAGCGAGCGAGAAAAATATATTCACCAAGACAAGCAATGGCGATAAACTCGCTCGCGCATTTTCATCGCTTACGTGGCGTGTGAGGGCTCATAAAACGATACCCTTTACTATGCACCAGATCATGCATACACACTTGCCGCGTTTCGGTGCACGTACTTGCCCTGCGGAATACTGAGAACTGTTCTCGCGGCCGTGTAAACACATGGAACATGCGCGAACTACAAAAGGGCTCGGGAACTCTCGTTTAAACAGACTCATAGCCAAGCGCGCAAAAACTTTGCATTCACAGCGCAGACGGTACATTAATGACAAAGAATAAATTCCATGAAAAAATTTTCTTCTTTCTCGATTGATTCTCGCTTAATGTTCCTGCGGAAGTGTAGGAAAATCAAAGCACAGGGAAGCTTCCCCCAGCGTTCGCTTACTGCGACCGTCTTCACGCTCGTAGTGCACAGCAGCAACAAGCATATAAATGCACACATTAGCGAAGTTATCGCTGACTACTCACGATTCTTTCTCATCTGCGAATGCACCGTCGTCGAAGTGCTTGCTGCACACCATCGCGTACGTGGAAGGCGTCCTGCCGTTACGAAGCCTAACGATCGAGCCACAGTCGGCGACGTTCCGCGTCGGTGGGATAAAAATGGACGCTTATCCCTGGCTCTGTGCAGTGTGTGCGGCATTGAGGCACCGAACAAAACCTCACCATCGATAACGAAGAATTTTCTGCAGGTACGGAACACAAAATCACGATGTGAAAACAGAAGCCCCGTGCACTTCTACACACACCACACGAAACCAGTATCCACACTAGCGGGGTGACGGTGCTGCCACCTATCGGTCGATCTCGCCGCGAATACGCGCCACCGACCGCCTCACCACACTAACGCGGCGACGGTGCTGCCTCCTATAGGTCGATCTCGTGGCGAATAGCGTTAGAGAGCTTGAGTCGCAGAAATTCCAGTGTCGGCGATGTCGACGGCGTCGCTACCGACGCTTGTGAGCGAAAAATCGAGAAAGATGCAAATAAAATAAACAATAAATATCTTCGCTCCCAATGAGGATCGAACTCGAGCCGTTTGCATGGCAAGCAGATATCTCACCACAAAGCCACGATGTTACTTGAGGCTGCTTCGAAAAAAAAAAACACTACATAAATGCCATGTAGTGGAAGCAGTCTCCTTACTGCATTTTGTTCGGCAGGTGTCACGACGAAAATGAGCCCATTCGGCGATTTGTAGGCGCATTGGCGAGGCCATCAAACTACGTTTTTTGCGGGACGAAAAAAGCCGGATAGCGCAGCCATCGCCGCTAAAAACACGCACGAACTTTCAAACAGCTCTAAAAATGGACAACTATGTCCATCTAGCGGAAAACATATCAAGCCAACGCCTGCTTTCTAGAAAAGGCGTTGATCAAGCAAACAGCAAACGCTAGGTAATGTGCTGCCATCTGTGAGGCATTGTGAGAAATATGTCTCGACTCTTGCACAAGGAAGTGCTTTAGATCGAAAACCTGTACCATTACTATAAATACATCGCGCGCGCGCGTGTGTGTGTAACAACATACATTAATAAGTATGCACTTAGTGGTTGAAGTGCGCACTAGGGGCCGGATTTCTCTATCGCGTTCAACTCTTAAAGGTGAAGCTTAAAGGGGCCCTGCAACACTTTTCGAGCATGCTCAAAAAGCGCTGCCGATCGGTAGTCGAGGCTCCCGAGAACACGCGAGCCAAATATTATAGCGATGCGCACGGCCTGGAATTTACAATAAATTCTCAAAGTCAGCTGAAAATCGCTCCCTCTTCTCTCGACAAATGATGTATTAGTCCGCAAAATATGACGCGATTGTCGGCAGTTCCACCATTGGCTGATGTTATAATCACGATAACACCCTCATTATTACTTTCGTTGTTAATGTTGAGTTCAATAAGTAGATAATATGTATGTTTATATTATGTTATCGCGTTAAAAACACCGAACAAACATTAATATTAGCACTTCCGGTCTCACCGACAGCTCGTCTGCTCGTAGTTGCGTGGTTCCGTTTTCTTCGCCATGCGCAGTGCCGAAAACGTGAATATTTCTGTGCTTTTGACCATCGCCGGTTGCCGTTGAGAGTGGCAGCCGTTCGAGTGTTTGCCTCGTCAGCTGAGAACTGCATCGTCGGCACGTTCTCACGACCGACCGAGGCACGGGCGCAGCGTGTCTCCGATAACAATGCTGGCGTCCGGTAATGGCGGCGCTTCGGGGTCGTCTGCCAGTGCCGTCTTATATCGGAGTATGGGCCGAAACCGATCTCAGCTGTCATTCGTTCCAAAACGAGCGCGCACGTTTGCTTCCATGGTTGGCAGAGCGATGAAAACACTACGGCGTTCGAGGTGCACACCCAACATTACCAAACCGACGCGCAGTTTTCAAGCACGCGCGATACACAGCGCGATCGACTCCGCTCGACGAGAACGACGCAAGCCGACCGGAAGTGGCGGCACAGACCACGTGGTTGCGCCGAGACGCCAGAGAGAAAAAAATGAAAAAAATGCCGCCGGCGCTGACGTCGCCTCCTCGCACCTCCGCCCTCCTTCCCTCCCCTCACGCCGCGCGCATTTCCGCGCGCTCGCTGCGTTGAGTTGAGAGAGAAAGCTGCGGAACGTGATCTCTATAATTTGGTAACACCACTTAGACTTGACGGATTCGAAAAATTTTTGCGGCATATGGCTCGTGAAGAGTCATACGTCAATAATGGGACTATTCCAATATAACTAAGAAAGGTGTTGCAGGGCCCCTTTAAGGGTCCCCCAATTTTTATTTGTGCTGCCAGCGACTTAACGTGCCTGTTTAAAGGACGGGGCTAAAGTCTAGGCGGCCACGGGTTGCTGCCACACGCGGGCGGTCTGAAACGGACTTCGTGCCCCAGCTGTGTAGCTCCAATCCCTGTTAGTGCCCATACACTTAACGGATTCGGAATATTGTTTCCTGCAAGAGGTTCGGGAGGCCCTCCAGAGCGCAGTTATATTCGAAGCGGTGTGACCCTCTAAAGGTCATACAAAGAAAGCTTCGTCTGCCATACTCATGTCACTAGAGTTGCGATTGCAGGATCATGGCGCTTTACTTTACAAGTGTACGAATGAAAAGTAAAAAAACTACACCACTAGTGATTCCTTTGTCTACTTTGGAATGAAACGCCGGTGTGCAGTAGCGAGTTGTCAATTCACTGTCCAGAAGACAAATGAGGAAGGTGCGGCCCATTTTCTCGGCTCAAAAATTTTAATGCATCAGTGCAGTAACTTCACTGCAGAAGTTACTGAATGCAATGAAATCTTCAAATAAAACTTCAACTCATAATGAAACTTGAAATAACATGCAACGAATTAAAGCCTCCCTGCCTCGGTGTCCCATCTGTGCAGTTTTCTGGCGATTGGAGGGAGATTCTCAAGAGCAAACACGGCCCCGTTCTCCTGCACAGAGGTGCTTGGCGCTTCGACTTCGACGACAACGAGTTCACCTTCAGTGCAGCACTATCCGGGTGAGTATCAGTGAACAGAAACAAGGCCACTAGAATTCCCTGCACGCGTAAAGCGGAGACGTAAAGCACTGAACTTCGTAAGCACGACGGAGTGACAGATGAAACGGTTTAATAACGCGTTCAGAGCTAAGGAGATCATAACATACAGAACTAAATTAGGTGTACTTAACAGTGACATGTGGATTCCTGTATGCTTAGCGCCAATAACTTTCTGCCCCTCAGATTAGCATAGCCGATGGGCGGTAAAGCGAGGAAAACGCTTTCGATGACAGAGGAACATGATATTGAGGAATGAAGTTACGAAAATACCGACTGGCTTCGCTAGCGCACAAATGTAATAAGTGGATACATCAAAGTCTTAGGCGTCACCGTTCACAGCAACGTTTATAGAACCTGTTTCAGTTGCCTCCGCCGTACTCTGAAAGCGGCGCGCAACCGACTTCCGGTACAGGTGGCGCTACTGCAGCAACAGGCTCTACGTAGCAGATGGCAAAGCGCGAGTGAAGGCGGCGGACAGCTGCGATTGTCCGCGCAAATATTGAATTGCTTACCAACACAGTGACGAAAATGAGTTATTCGTCCGTTTAGGTAATCGTGTTGAATAGCACAATTGTCAGCAACACTATCTGAGACCGGGTGTGCTTGTGTTCTGCGTTACGCGAATGACAGTAGGCACCGTGAGCACGGCCATCGCTGCTGCTCTCGTCATGTTCATTTCTGCAGAAGTGAGCGTTGCCCACTGGCTAAGTGCAATATTGAAATACCAGAAGAGTTGATTTCACAAACCTTTTTTACCTGGCTACCAGAAGAGCCTGTAAAGGTTCTCGTAGGTATTTGGGAACAAATAAGTAATTGCACAATTTCGTCGAATAGGCTCGCGATCGTTTTCCCTTCGTGCAGTCTCTCCACTGAAAGCCGTCACCTTACCCAATTACAGGCTTGCAATGTGGATTGCTGATTATGTTCCAGCTTAATTGGAATTTTACTGCTTTGAAACGACACCATCTCAACAATTTTTTTGTCCCTTGTCGTGGTATGCTTGACTGCATCGTAAAGCACGTTCTTCGTTATTACCTACAGTTTTTCACCTTCCCCTCAATGAAGTCGCCGCGATGACAGTAGTGAACACTGGCGTAGCCAGGGGTAATGGCGGGGGGGGGGGGGTGGTTAAAACTCCCAAAACTTTTCAGTTTTGCATGTGTATGTTCACGCAAACATACAAACACAGGCACGAATATACATGAGCATTACTGAACCCACCCCATCCTCCCGAAAAAAAAAAAAGACTTTTCGCTGTGCTCCTGGGGGTTAAAGATGTCCGGCTGCTGACCCGAAAGATGCTGGTTCGATCCTGGTCGCTGCCTTCGCATTTCGATAGAGGCGACATGCTAGATGCCCGTTAAGCAACCCTATCTTGTCGAATTAAATTATTCGCAGCCTTCCACTACGGCGTCTCAATAGCCTGAGTAGCACTGGGGCGTTAAATCCCATAAACCAATGAATAAACATTTCCCGCAATTATTACTCACATTTACCTTGGCTGCAAGACAGTAGCGTAGTCAGGGGGTGTGTTCGGTATTTATACGCGCCCCCTCCCTCCGGGAAATAAACTTCTGGCCAAGTCCCTGCTATCAATAGATCAGCCTTCCCGAACTCGGCACTTTGGGATTAGCTGAAAGCTATCATTAAAACGTTCAATTGATGAAAGTGATAAGTGATACATTTATAGATTACAATGGCGTATGTAAAAAAATGCGCAGAAATCAGACGTTTAATTGAAATGTTTGCGGGGTTACTTCGGTATTTGCAATGATTACACACCAGCCTCTGAACATTTTCAGGAAAAACAAGCCGTTTCCTAGCTTTCATGACTTGCTCATATAATCATACTCGAGAAAACCGGCGGGAAAGACACATACACAGAGGAAGGAAGGCACAACACCACGCTGGGCCCGCTGGACTGACAAACAATTGAAAACCTCACTGGCCTCAAACAATCAAAACAGCCAACACATGCACAACGCTCTCAGCAAAGTACTACAAAAAAAAGATGAAACTCAAATTTGCACTAACCTAATGCTTGCGTCTGTTTTCGCGGGTTTTCTCAAGTTCAGTATGAAGAACTATCCCAGCAAGCAGAACTTATCTTACAATTTGTCTGGCAGCCTTTTTTCCAGCCGTCTGATCATGCAGAACCCAAGAGTGCCGCGGTCATTTGTTCGCCCTATTGCCGCTGTGCAGCCTGGCACAAAACATGTCGGCATTGTGGACGCGGACGCCTAACATGTGTAATCTCTTTTGCTGCCTATTACACAATTCGGACTCTCTTTTCGTCAATACAACGCAGTGACGGATCTGATCCGTCGCTACGCCGATACGGTAGCAGCCGTAGCAGTGGCCGTACCTCCACACTTTGCTGAAGCCTGACGCGACTACAGCGCCACTCGCCGCCTCCGCTTGCGGCTAAGCCGCGCGACAGAGCCGAGTTTTCAAACTGAAGTAGTTGTAGAAACGATGGTTCACAGGGACTTGAATGGGCTGGTGAATAAAGGCGTATACGTGCACGTTCATTTATGCACGGTTTAACGCAGCCGGATGCGAATTTCGTTATAAATTCATTTTCTCAGTGACATGGAAATACGTGTCATGCTTTCGGCCCCGTCATTTCGTCTTTGAAAATATTTGCTCCTTTAAAAGAGAATGACCAGTCTACATATGTGCTGCCAAGCTGTTTGTGAGGCGCGGCTGTGTTCAATTCTTTGTGGCGCAATCAACGCCAACTCGTGCCTTTTCTTTATTTCCCCGACTATTGATCTCCATATACCGCAAAAAAAAAAATCCTATTTGAAGACATTCATTTGATGACATGCTCCGAAGACAAAGTTTACATCGTCACCACACTAGTATTGAGGGCTTTCTTGCGGGCACATAAGTCTCAACGATTATGTCTTTTGCACCAGTACTAAGCACCCGTTAGTTGTCACTAACCCATCCAGTGCGTGATCGTGAAGGCAGCGTTAATATATTATAGTCCTGCAGCCGAGCATCGGCTCTTTGTTAGAGCAAGCGCAATTCCTCTTTTAACGCACCGCTATGCTATGAATAAACCTGTTTAAAGTAACGAAACGAGGGAACAAGTGGAGAAGGGCGAAGCTGTCCAAAAGGAAGCAAGAGACGTCGAGTGCCCGTTAAAGTGCATGCAGTGTCCTAGAAATTTTTAAAGAGCTGACGTAGTTTTCGAAAAATATGCAGAACGACGCGTTTCTTGCAGCACCCAGATCTTAGAGTTATTCGCAACGTAACATTAGCGTATGAGCTGCGATAAGGACAGCGCGCGACCACGTGGTAAAAAGTACACACCGTGCGGTTTACATCCCAGCGCCCTTGCCTGGCCAGCCCGAAAAACTGCGGGAGTTCAGGGCCCATAAAATGTTCGTTGTGTTTTTACTTCGAGTTGCTGCCTATTCGTTTGGTGGCCGCCTGAGCGAGACGATGAATTTTGTGAGCTGCAGCAATAGACTGGCGTCGTAATTTGGGCCAACAGAAAGAGTACGACAATAAACAAAGATTTCGTTGAAAGCAAGAAAATGCCAGATGAGCATGATCGGCATCAATAAGAACTTTGAGGACAGAAAAATGACCTTGGCAACGGACGTGAATATCACGCACAGTTTCATCCAGCGCAATGAGCGGTAAAGGAGAAGCAAAGAACTCAAACCAATTCACAAAACTTGTTCTTCAAAAGTACGTGTTTCCATTGGTCACCTGTGCCTTCACTGATGATATGTCCCTCATCGTGATTGGCTGGAATATTCACTTTTAACTTGATACGTTTTTTTGTGAATACGGGTTCTTCATAAAAACGATTCGTTTTTGTACTCTGAAATGGTGACCAGTTTTGCTTTACTTGTCGCCGGTCGTGCTTTGTAGTACTTGAAAATAACAAAACTTCCTTGATATGTTTAGGGAAAGCGTAGAAAAGCGTAGGCTTATCGCACTACTGTCTCATTTCCACAGACTTTCCACAGACATTTCCACAGATTTCAGTGATTCATCGTTCTTACAGTCACAGATTAAACCAGCTCATCGCATTTTTCCACGCCTGGATCATGCATACAAAATACAACCCATGTTTGCGCGTACTAACTTCCTTCGTGACTCACCACTGTTTCTTGCAATTTATCATTGGAATAAACTATCAAGCGATGTTGTAAGTGTGTGCGATCACGACACATTTGTTAGCAAATTAAAGGAGATGTGGAATATCGAAGAGTAAAATTTTGTAGCTATCTTTTGTTTAGTTTAGTTCCAATATTACCTGTATTATTGCATACCTTGTTTCATGCCTTACCGAGTGCTACATTGTATTACCATGTTTTGTTCGTGTGTAGACTTCTTGTGATTTTTGGATTTTCCTTTTTTTCATGTTCTGTGTAAATATTTCTTTTGTAAACATAACCCTACAGCATTGTAACTACACCCCCCCCCCCCTATGTAATGCCCCCATGGGCCTTGGGGTATATGAATAAAAAAAAAAAGAACATTTACACAGCTCGTGATAGGCGGCATTCCTCAAGAGGGCAAACTATTCTTTTTATCGAGACCTCGGCATTGCTATGGCTTATTTAGGCGAGGTAATCTATGAAGCGCTAGCCGTCGTCCGGACGAGAATAGGTTTCTGGGAACACCCATATCGATTGCGAGTAACGGGTCCAATGGAGGATGAAACAAACAAAACCACAAGTTCGCGCTCACTACATAACTCGCGCTTACCGTTCAATTGATTCCACGTCGCAGCTCAACTATGGGCCCGTTTTACCCGAACATGCTATTCCAGGAAGTGTGCTAACGTGATTTGCACGGCTTTTTGCGCCAAGATAACGACGTTGATGGTGGCCCTTTTTGTTTTGCTAATTATAAAGCCTACCATTTCTGATTGTCCTCTTAACTATTATGTCTGACCCTTGCTAGGGCTTAACTGCCTGGTTTAGTGAACTTTCCTATGTATGCAGTGGATGTCACCATATGCGGAAGGCCAGCCAAACTGCAATGAAACGATGTGATACAAGCGCAAACTTGCGCAGCTGCACCGCTCAAAATCCAAGTGTCTTTTCACACAAGGGAAGGTAAAATAATAAAAACAAGTGCGCTTTCTGCGGTTGATGGAGTAAAGGCAGAATTGGAATTCCGCACTTACATCACTTCATTAGCGCGGAAATTCGCTGCTTCTGGGCCCAGCAGAACAACATTCGGCTACAGTCAATTATTAACGATCTAAGATAAACGAAAGCTGCCATCATAATAAAGAAATTAACCTATGTAGCTATCCCAAAATGCGTTTTCCATGCTTACAGGGTGGTTATGAAACAATATTGCACTACGTGACGTGAGTAGCGTCTCACTTACCATCAACCCTTTATCGTATGCGGGGGCCAGCTGGCACATCTAACAACACTTTCTCAAGGACAAGTTTAGAACCCCGAGCCGCGTCTTAAGCTTGCAAGAGGCGCAGCGCTCCTCGAACGGCACCGTTTCCTATTCTTAGTAGTCTCAAGGGAAGAATGCAAGAACACTTCCCTCATCACCACGCTACAGTGCAGTGCTAACGGTGCCACCAGCGGTACCATTGGCTTTCTGTATCCCGTGTGTTTTTGCGGTCCCTTTTCCTTATGATGAATCACCAGCTGACCCACGCTCTTCTAAGTTATCACATTGCTGTAGAGCAGTGTGCTCAAGATGAACATACAAAGGCGATGGATGGGAAAACTTTATTGCGGTCCATTAGGTCGCGCTAGGTTCCTAGCCCGAAGCAGTCCGCTTCATAGAGTTTCATACTATAATACCTAGAGGGGGATCTGGCGCTAGTGTCAATGCGGGCTCCTTGAACGACGCTTCAACCACCATGGGAATGATGGGAACTTCGGATCTGCTTCGGATGGCTTAGGTTCTTGGGATTCGCGGCGCTTGTATGGCGAGTTTAAAACAAAGTGATATATGAAGTTAATTGTAATTAAAACTTGCTTCATTCTTTTGTACGTAGGCCTAAAACTTATTGCAAAAAGTTTGCGTGACCGTGAGACAGAAGTGAAACCTGGACATATTCAACCACCAGGTTACGCATTGCTCTGCATTTATGTTCTAGATCTGGCATCATAAAAAAAGGATCTTTTTTTACAACACCTAAAAAAACACGCTTGTTTTTCCTTCGAAAGGAAGTATTATCTATTTAAGCAAATAGCAGTAGTGTATTGAGTGAGAAACACTCAACAAATGATGTACTGCGATTCCAAGTGTGTCTGTCCAAGTGGTCTACCCCCAACGCATCTCTCGCTCTGTTGTGAAGTCAAGTCAGAGGAGCGTGACGGTGCGTCTACTTAGCTTCGCCGTCGTTTTGCAGCCTATCTGAACGAGTCTTGGCAAGACGCGCTTATAAAAAAAACGTGAACTCTACGCAATATTCTGCACTGGCATGGGACGCTACATCTGTGCGCAGCGGTGAGCGCACGACATTTTGCTAAATCTGTCAAATACATGCTGTAAAGCTGCAACGTCGCAGCAAACCAAGAGATATAGCGGTCTTCATCCTCTTTGAACAACAGAGGCACTGCTCGAGTGCTTTGCAACGCACCCCACTACCCACGCATCGCGAAGAACGCAACTGAAACTGTTGAAAAAAATGATCCCTCCGTCATAGAAATCGGCATAGTACGAAAGTGAAACGTGTTGTCACAGTATTAGTTTATTGTTTATAGTGCATTGCTATATGACAGCTCGTACAATGCCTACTGTTTGGCAAATACAGCACCGCTTGATGTGGACGCATCTCACTCACGTTGACGCCTGTGGCACATCTCCGTACCGAAGGCTAACGCCCATGATCACGATTTAACCCTTGCGGTAGCTGAAGTTATTAACATATACGTGGACCAGGCCCGTAGCCAGGAACTTTTTTCGGGGGGCACTTGCTGAAAACCTTGACTACTTGAGAAGCATACCTCTTTTCGTTATTTATTTTTAAACGCATACTTCATCAAAATTGCGGGGGGAGGGGGGGGGGCTAGGACCCTCCCTAGGACCCCCCCCCTGGCTACGGGCCTGACCTGGACACCGCATATGACCTGGACACCGCCTGACCTGGACACCGCATGCCATCAACAATCACGTAATAAATACTGATTCTCGACATGCACTCCTTCAAAGCGTCGTGAAACGCGAAGGGAAATGCTACGCGCGTCGTGTCTTCACTCTAGCCTGGCCGTTACTTCTCACAGGGCGAGCGGAGAACGTGGTGCGACAGCCAGGCAAGCGTCGAAGAGCTATTTTTCGATATGGATGGATGCTATGAGCGAGGCTTCGGCTAAAGCTGCCACCTCACGGTGTGTTAAAGCCAAGGAGGTTTAAAAAAATCTTCTGGAGTGGAGGTCCCCTATGCGCGCCCACGCGCGCGGGTAAAGCCTGGGAAACCGGTTGGCAACCATCTTGCTCCAGGCAAGAAGCAGCGCAGCTTGAGCACGGGCAGCGTAATTGTTAGCTTCCGCGGGGACATTTCAGCATGAGAGCTGGATAGTTAGTGTCACTTATTTGGCTGATTTTTTTTTGTCCTGCAAGATTGAAGAAGGCAGTTTTTTACGCCATAATACATGGGCTGAAGCGTGCCTGATAACACGTAGAATTCATTTCCAGCATTCCCGAAATGGTGGAGTTAATAAGTGGTACATAAAACTATATTCATCCCTGGCTTTTATGAAATTTCAAAAGAAAAAAGAAGCATAGACAATGTGGCTTATGCATGAATAGATAAAGTAACAAATTCAAAATGCATCATAATGCTGACAGTCACGAAACAACCGTATGAAACACGCGCCCTTAAAAACTAAACACAGCAAAAGAAGAGATACGAAAGCAGATTAATTGACTAGCTTGATGCAGCTCTTGTTTACGCTCGTGTACAAATTTTTAAAATCAACAGTCCTTGTCAGTGGCGTTCTTACTCCGCTCTGGGAGTTTTAAATGTGAAGCATTTCTTAGCGAACCTTTGGCACATTCAGCGTTTCTATCTACGAATCTATCTACCTAGCCGCCTACGCCTGGGTGCTCTCATGATCGCCTCCTTAACTTGGGGTAGACCAAAATCGGTATGGGAGGGTAAGAGGATTTGACGAATATGACTGTCGGACCATGGCATGAAAAGCGGGAAAATCCTGTTGCGTACGTCGTCAAACCCTTTCCTCCAGACACGTGTGGCACATAGACGTTTACCACTGGCGCGGTGTATGGTTATGCGTCACAGGTGATTGACAATTTATATCTACCCAGGAACGGCGAAAACAGACATTAGTAACTTAAATGCGAGAGCGTTAAGAAAAACCGACATCGGCAGCGTTGACACGACGAATGGAATGAATAAATATTAGGATCACAGCAGGAATCGAACCCGAACATTCTGCGTGGCAATCAAGTTTTCTACCACAGAGGCACGTCAGGTATATAGACTGGTTTGGAAAAACAGCCTATGCAGGCGTAATGTTGGTGCTACGTCAAGTGTGGTTATGGTGCTGGCTATCTAATTTTGCAAGAAAGCAGTGCACATTACGTGTGTACTTCTACGATACCCGCGTCATATCAGATTAACGTCTGTGGTTCGAGTATTGGCTCCGCTTTTATAACAGTGTAATAATTATTACACTTGTATTGCTATGTTTCAGCAAGCTATATTGAAGCATTGCTCGAGCCCAGAGGAATACATTAACGAAAGTTACGTATGCAATCCGCATGGCTGCACCATAATGTGCACTTAGTTTCGGTAATCCTGGCGTATGTACTCTAACGTCAGGGCTGGCGTCACACTACACCATAAAGTTAGCCTTTAAACGCCAGTGTTGTCGACGTGCCTGGTAAGCCCACGATGTGCACACAGCTACTGCACTGACAAACACACGTCGATCCATCTCGTAACGCTGGGCTCAAAGCCATAAAATACAGCATAGAAGTACTCACTGACTGCTTCGCATGAAACAGATTCCCACAACGCGTGGGATCTGCCGAATTTTTTTTTCGGTTGATTTCTTTTGAAATGTGGTGAAGCCTGATTTTAGAGCGAAAGCTGTTATCAGATCACAACGGCAGTGGGGTAGTTGTTCGCTGCCGCCGCCGGTGTCCGTAACTATACTATCGAGCGAAATAGGAAAACATAATAAATAAAAATAAACAGGCTCAGATGGGATTTGAACCCGGGTCCTCAGCGTGGCAGTCGAGTATTCGACCACAGAGCCACGCTAGTGACTGGAACTCCTTTGCAAAAACATCCTTACAGGCATCATGACGGCCAAGGAATCGCGTTAAATGTGTATTATAGCGTGTCAGAAGAGTAAAATAACGACCAGGCGTCACACAATTCTAATTGCGCAGCGAGTGACCAGATTGTTCATTGCTTCAAATTCATTACAAAAGGCGCAGCTATAATTCTTCATCATCATCAGCCACAGGCAGCATTAACAAAGTTCACATAATGCCTTACAGATGTGTAGGGGGTACCTCGCTTATACGCAGAAAGACGAATGATGGCATAGGGATTGCTTCCCTACTTGACAAAAATTATGATTTGCGGCATAGTGGGTAGCTTTCAAGTGTATTAGTTTCCCCAAGAGAGTCTAGAACGGGCTCTAGAAAGGCCGCTCTTCCAGCTTTCGCGGTTACTGTGCTGCGCGCTCCACACAGGTCGGGCGTTTTTTGTGTACAGCTTGTCATTATTCGACAAACTGTAAATGTGGTTATCGAGTGAATCGCAGTCCAAAAAAATGATACATCCACAACTGTCGCTTGTCACCAAGTAGTAGTAAAAACATTTATTGCCTATGTAACGTTTCTGGGCAAGTGGGTGGGGTCCTCAGTCCAGGCCTCCACTGGCCTTTGCGGCTCGCTGGGCTTGGTCGAGCAGAGCCAGCTGGCTCTCCCGATCCTTGCTAGCAAGCCAGCTCTCCCACTGCCTTGATCGAGATTGTGTCCCCAAAAGGGGGCTTGTCACCAAAAGAGTGGAGAAATTCGCCATCTGTGGAACTTCCGCGCGGGCTCAAGCGACGACCCACACGTTTTCTGCCTGGAGCAATATGGCGGTCGTCGGCTTCAGCCAGCGTTTATAGAACCAGGTCAGTTGCAAAACTGAGCGATGTTGCGCGGCGCCGCCGCCATCAGCGACAGATGTGGCGCTGCTGTCGCAACAAGATTCACTCACTCCACTCTTTAGCCGGCGTTGCGGTGCGTCAGTATCCGAGAAGTCTGCTTTCTGCGTGAACAGTTTTACGCTTTCTATTGTGCTTCGGATGTGCTGCGTGTCTTTACCATGCCGACATGTTTTGTTCCCGGCTGTACGAGTGGTTACATGAATTCTGTGAGAAAATTGTAGCGCAAAACAACGCAAGGACCGACAAAAAACACGAGACGTGTTCTTTCTCGTTGCAGTTGGAAGTTGGCGCCAGTCCCGTGTTCTTTGCTGGTCCTCGAATTGTTTTGCGCTACAATTTTCCCCCAGATGTCATGGACCAATTAACCTAAGAAAACGTTTTGCTAGGTTACAGGAAATCCGAGACACCGCCACATTTCTTTTGCGCCTAGGGTTACCAACTCTTCAATGAAGGGAGTCGGGACGGGGGGGGGGATTATTTCCTTATTGTTTGGGCCTCTTCAGCTGGCTACGTGCTGCTCGCAACACTTCCTCTCGCTGGAGAATGCACCCGTAAAAGTTGTCGCGCTTCGCACAGAAGTTCAGCCAAAGTGACTAAAGTCCTTCGCAGCCACCGCTAGCCACCGACGTTGCTTCGTGCGTTCTATTCGTGAGAACTTCGTGTTCTGGAGCGTGACCCGCGTTGGCGGGCGTGCGCTGTATAACCTAAAATTTTCTAACTGGACGGTCCGGAATAAATCCGGGACATATATATACCCCGAAAGGGACGGCTCGGGACGCTGTATGAAAAGTCGGGACAGTCCCGCGAGATCTGTGACGGTTGGTAACCTATTTGTTCCCCGCGTCTGACCAGCGAGCGGCGTGGGATCGCACCATTCCTCGCGAGGACAAGAAACTCTCCGTCACATAACGTGTATATGTGATATGCACTTTCATGAGGAAGACATCCTGATGACTTTCACTCACATGGTCAACGATAAGAATTAAGGTTGAAATGGCCAGCGGAAAGGAGCCTCGTCGAAGGATCCGTCCCAAAGATATTCCCGAACTAGCCTTGATTTGAGTGATTCTAAAAATTGTGCTGTAAATAATTTTTTACACTTAATTAGAGATGTTTTGATAAGGTTTAATGCTTGTGATTGTAAAGAAATTGTGCCGTTTGTGTGCATCACACTATACATGCAATATCTGAAAACTTGTTTCACTGCACTGCGTGCGTAAAATAAATACAATTTTTCTTTCTGTAGCAGGACTGAAACTGTGGTGTGCAGTACACACATGGCGATTTTACCGCTCAATAATTGCAAGTAACGATGGCTGCGATACAGAGTGACACCGCCTGACTTAAGTGAGAGTGAAGAATTATCGGAAAGAAAACAGCGCAAGAAAGACGGAGCACCAGAAAAAGGAAGATACAAACAACAGCGCTGACTTACGACAGAGATTTATTCGTTAACAACACGCAATACTCGCACAGTCCAAAACGAAAAGAATTAATAATAATATCTGGGGTTTAACGTCCCAAAACCACGATATGATTATGAGAGACGCCGTAGTGGAGGGCTCCGGAATTTTCGACCACCTGGGGTTCTTTAACGTGCACCTAAATCTAAGTACACGGGCCTCAAACATTTTCGCCTCCATCGAAAATGCAGCCGCCGCGGCCGGGATTAAACGAAAAGAAAGAAGTACCAACATACCAAGCATTCCTTTTAGCTAAAGAATTACGCTACAGGAATGCGCCATATAGTTAATTTCTTATAGGGTAATGGACAGACATTTATGTTATGCCATCAAGCGTCAGTTGCAATCTAAAAAGTCATAGCTTTAATGACTTTGTTTTACCGCTGCTAAATAATACTCATTTTTACGTTGTAGCGCGGCAGCACAACGAAAAATCTCGATAATATACAGTCGGCGATGTAAACAACGGAGCCTTTCCGAACGGCTGCCCCGGCGTCTTGCCACGCAGACTACGCGCTTTCGTCTGCTAGCGGAAGCTTGTTGCGCCGCCAGCGCCACCAAACCGGAAGCTGGCCCGGCGCCGCGCGACGGGTTGGCTGACGCGGGGAGTTTTGCAACTTACCTGGTTCTATAAACGTTGGCTTCAGCGGCGGCGCGCCGCCTCCACTCCAGAAGTATTTTTCAACCTCCTTGTTTAAAGCGTCGAAGCAATTAAACTTGTATTGGAAACGCGCCGAATGGGACGGCGCGTTGTTTTTTTTCGAGCCTGGTGGCACAGATGTTACCGCCCCATTATAAAGGGTACGCTC
Organism: Rhipicephalus sanguineus; assembly: GCF_013339695.2. Lineage (NCBI taxonomy): Eukaryota > Metazoa > Arthropoda > Arachnida > Ixodida > Ixodidae > Rhipicephalus > Rhipicephalus sanguineus. The sequence goes on along the minus strand of NC_051176.1, from coordinate 11,292,765 downwards.
ATACCCTCCATCCATGAATCCAAGAGCACTGTGAGAGGAAAGTGCGAAAGATAAAAGGCGCGTTCATGGAGCCTCCGTATTGTGTGTGGAGGTAGCTCAGTGGGCTAAACGTCCGCCCGCCATCGTCGCGGACCGATAGGTCATGGGTTCGACTCCCGTCAATGGATCTTTATCTACTAGTTTTTTTCTTTGCCATCTGATGGCTTTCATTAGTAACAGCTTGATGAGGGCTAATTCGTTCATAATTTAAAGCCACGAAAGTTACAGCGCCAGCGAAAGAGGTACAAATGAGAAACGAAGACCACAGCGCAGGTCCTGTGGTGTTCGTTTCTCTTTTGTCCCTGTTTCTTTGGCGCTGTAACTTTCGTGGCTCTAAAAAGATGGCGTTCATTTTGCTGACGTATTTCCGTGACGGAAATACGTCATGAAAGTCTTGGTGGACCCCGGCATAAAACACTTTCATGTTAAAAGATCCGCAGGCAGTTCGCCGGCTAGCGCTATCCAATCCGAAGCCTGTACTTCCCATCATTCCAATGGCGGTTGAGCGATCGCAGCTCCACTTTCCTCTCTAGGTTATTGTATAAAGCTCTATGAGTCCGCTTCCACGTTTTGACTGAAAGGCCTAGCTTTTCGACCGCTTCGCTGGCCCGTTGGACAGCCAGCAGTTGTTCCTCAAATATGAGGCTGCGCAGAGTTGCATCCCACTGCTCTTTAGTATTGTCGTTCCCGCTGCGGTTTCATAAAAAAAGGGGGGGGGGGAAAGTCAGAGTTTCGCTGCAAGGGCGAAGCAATGACTGCGATAGGAAGAAATTGGAATATCACACGTCGATTTGTAGCCACGGTGCAAAAAAATACTTTAGGTCAGCGAACGACGCGGAGAGAGCGCTTGTTGCGGAGTAGCGGATTATGTTCTTGTTTTCCGCGTGCCGATAGATGGCGCGCCGGACTGACGACCGTGGCGGGCTGCTGGCGAATTCCGTAAAGCACCTCCAGCACGTGGGCGACGGTTTGCAAATATGAAAAACCGAGTTATCGCGCGATATTGACCACGCGACAGGTCGCGCGAAGGGCCCGTTTTGTCGCTCGTCGCTGTGTTAGTGCATTTCCGCGCATATTGGGTTTGGCCTTCACTGTCTACGTGCTACGTTAGCCGTGTAATGCACGCACATTTAAAGACGATAGTCTTTCGTGGGATATTTGAACGCAGAAATGTTGGTCTCTCTATCTTTCTGTCTGTCTGTCTGTCTCTCACACGATTCAGCCACCCGGCCAATGTTTAAAGGGACCGACAACCAACTTTTGTGGTACCCGTTTTCTTGAGTGCAATGGGAAGCTTACCGGTCAGAGCTTCTAATCACGGAGTGGTAACGCGGAGAACGCCGTAAAACATTTGTAATCAGAGTTTTTCGATCTGCAGCGATTATGCAGTCTTAATATCACATGCTGCAAACAGTGAGAGGTGAGCGCGATAGCGATTATACGCCAGCAGTGGTGACAAGTTATGCCCTAAGTATGAAAAGGCAATGTTACGTTTGCAAAGCCTGCGGTGCCGCGACTACTGCTTTCTAGCCTATTAAATTATTTTACAATAGTTATAGCGTTTTTCTGGGGCTTCTTATAGAAGTACTATGGCCGTACACAGGTCGCTTTATCACATTTTAGTCAAGCCAAGCCAAGCTAAGCCTTCGAAAACGAAACAAGTGGTAGGATACACCAACATTGCTGTTCATGAAGTCCGTGCAATCC
>NC_051176.1:10831322-10933712 GCF_013339695.2 Rhipicephalus sanguineus | reverse complement strand
GGTTCTACTTCTGACCCTCGTTCTTCTCTTCCTCGCGCATCCTGCTCTCGCGCCAGAGCCCCGGTGTCGCTCTTCGTCATTACAATATATATATATATATATATACATACTTATACACATACGGTGCATGACGGCGACGGCGACGGCAAAATCCAGCCGAGACTGTCCATATAATTGCTATCGCAATAAAACTTTTTGCTACTTACCGAGTACCGTATGAGAGTCGCGTGCATTTGTTTATGCCAGCACTAACTGAACGAGTTCGATACCTACTGCCTAACCTCATCTCTGAAGAGAGTGCAGATTACATGTCAGATAAAGCGGCAGTGCTGACGGAACTGAAGCTTTCTCCGGCAGAGTATTTGCAGAGATTTGAAAGAGCAGTAAAGCTAAGGAAGACATGTGGGCGCAGTTCGCGTCCCGCGTGAAAACTTATTTCTCCTACTGAGTAGAAGTGATGGCAGAACTCATGGCTGCTGACCGTATAAAATCGGGGCTTAGTACGGAGGGTCTTGAGTATGTGAGATTACGAGAAGGCGAGGAATGGCTTAGGCCAACTGAGATCGCTAAAGTGCTCGAAACGTTCGAACAAGCAAAAGGCAAGGGGTGTGCTTCAAAACAACCAACTGTAGAAATGGGGCAGAAGCCGGCGACACGAGTAGAGAAAGGTGCTCTGAAGTGCCACTTGTGTCACGGCTCAGACCATTTCGCTAAAGAATGCCCGAAGTCTAGGGATAAGGAGAATAACCCCAAGAAGGCTACCGAGCTAAAGTGGAAGGTCCAAAAGGTAATGTTAGCACACGAGACGGAAACTGAAATACCCGATGGAGTCCTTCGCGCAAAGGTGAAGTCCCAGAAACGCGAGGTTGAAGGCACAAATGAACTGCAGTTCATTCCTGTATCATCTGCAGGTATATCCGCAGATGCGATTTTGGATACAGCGAGTGAGATGACTGTCATTCGGGAGAGTCTGCTTCTGCGAAGTCTAGTAGAGCCGTTTGGCACGGTCAGATTGGTGTCTGCTTTCGGTAAAGCTATCGAGGCAAGGCTAGCTACGTTGCCGGTCAAATTAGATAGCCCGCTGGCAGTTACGGAGCCTCAGAGCGTCGACGTACTCTGCGCGTTAACTAACGAGCTCATCGATGGGACAGATTGTTTGTTGAGCCGAGGAAGATTGGAAAATTTTGTTGAAGGCCAGCAGCTCTCTGGCACCTCGGTCGAGGACTGGCCGAGCCTGCTCATGAGGCAGAACAAACAGTAGAGAAACCAAAGGTAGTGGCCTGCAATCTTACCTTGGAGAAGAAAGACGTTTTCGGGAAAGATGCGCAAATTGATGAAGAGAGGGAGGTGTCATTAGGCCAAAGAGAAGAGTTCCGCAAAGGGCAGTTAGGTGACACTACGCAAAGAAATGTTTGGGAAGATGCTCGTTGTGGGAAATCCGGCATGTTCATTTCAGACGGACTATTATACCACTGCGACTGAATAGCAGGTACCTGAGTAAGTGAGCTAGTTGTCCTTAAAGATAAGCGCACTGAGGTGATGCACTTAGGCCATGAGTCACCATGCGGGGGGCACCTAGGGCAAAAGAAGACAAGAGCTCGCATTAGGTATAATTTTTTGGCCGGGTATGGCGAAGGACATATGAGATCATTTTCGTTGGTGTCATGATTGTCAAATTCCTTAAGACAGGCGTCGCACGGATAGGGTGCCTATCACTCCGCCCACTAGACCAGAGCACCCTTTCCAAGTTGTCAATGTAGATGTGATCGTACCCCTGCACACACCGTCAGCGAGAGGGCATAAGTACGCGCTGTGCTTGTGTACCTTTGCACGAGGTGGCCAGAGGTGGTCCCACTGCGCTCTTTGACAGCTAAGGCGACTTGTGATGCACTGATTGAGATCTTCAGTCGCACAGGCGTTCCGGAGATGATCTGCTCCGATCAGGGCACTAATTTTAAATCTCAGCTCACGCAAACGATGCTGGAGAAATTAGGCTGCACACCAAGATTCTCAACCTCAGAACACCCAGAGAGTAGTGGAGTTGTAGAGAGGTGGAATCGAGTACTGAAAAACATGTTGTATCATGTCATTCAGAGAGACTCCAAGAATTGGGACAAATTGATCCCAATGGTTTTATGGGCTTATCGGGAAGTGCCCCATGAGGTAACCGGAGTAGCTCCATTTCGTCTATTGTATGGAAGGAATCCCACGGGACCGCTTGTAATACTGCAGAGGACGTGGACGGGAGAACTGCCGGTGCCCGCTACGTTGAGAGAAAACCCCGCTAAGTATTTACAGCAACTTAGGGAGCAGCTTGGGGCTGCCGCTAATATTGCTAAGCTAACTAGTGCAACTCATCAGGAGAGTTACGCCAGTGCTTATAAACGCAGCACCATGCTCAAAGTTTTGAACGTTCGGCGACCAAGTTGTGGTTTTCGTCAGTGATCGGAATTGTAAAATGTCACCTAAATGGCTAGGCCCATTCGCAGTGGTTAGACCGGAGCGCGAACATTCTTACCGCGTTGAAACATCTGAGGGAAACGTGAAAAGTGTCCACACCAACAACATTCGACCTTATTATGCAAGGGTCAGTCATATTGGGGTCGTCTTCGATGAGGACCATAGTATTGAGAGGTGGAATATGCTCCACAACCAACCACTATAAGCGGCAAGTGTTAGTGGTAACAAGCGAGAAGATTGCTCACCTTGATGCTGACGCGCAGGCGGAAATACAGGCGGTTTTCCAAAGACATTGCACACTCTTTGACGGCACCCCGGGTATAGCGAAGGTAGACGAACCTAGGATAGAAATAGAACCGGGCCACCAGCCAAAAAAGGCCTTTCGTTATCGGGTGCCGGAACCATTAACGAACTAAGTCAGCCGACAAGTTGACGAACTTTTCACTTGGAAGTTGATCTACCCCAGGAGAGTGAGTTTGCACACCCGGTAGTATGCGTCGGGAAAAAAGGATGGGACTATCCGCATGTGTGTGGACTACAGAGCGTTAAATGCCGTCACCAAAGCGGATGCGTTCCCTATGATGAATCCTCAGGAATTGATTTTACGAGTAGGCACAGCGCAGTTCATTACGGTAGTGGACCTTAGGCGTGGGTAGTGGCAGGTACCGGTGGAAGAAAAGGGTCATAAATTCACCGCGTTTGTAACACATGAGGGCCAGTACGCATCGAAAGTGATGCCTTTCGGGCTGAAAAATTCCGCGGCAACGTTTCAAAGAATGATAAATAAACTCTTGTCCCAACGTCAAATGAATGCCACGGCATACCTTGATAATATTGCTATTTTTTATCACTTGGGAGGAGCACTTAAAGAATAAGAGGCTGGGTCCGAGCTAGTTGGTACACTGACATTATGAAACCGTTAAGCGCACAAAGACGGGAACAAGAAGACGACACACAGAGCGCTACTTCCAACTGATGTGCAACTGATGCGTGTCCTGCAAATGCAGTGTCGTGTATAAGGTTCCGCTCTCATGTGGACGTGTTTACATCGGCCAAACTGGCCGATGTATCAATGATCGCCTACGAGAACATGCCAAGAATTTGAAGCAAAAGTCAGGCAGCAACATGGCCTTACATTGTGCAACTTGCGGTTGTTCTGCCTTTCTTGACCAGACTGTCGTGATCAGGAAATACCGAGACCAGATTGCTCGGGAAATTCATGAGGCATCATGCATAGAACAGCTCGGACCCAGTTGCGTTAGCATGCCATCTGTATCGCTTTCGAAGAAAGAGCTGGCGTTTTTGCAAAACCAGTGACTTTTACTTAGTTTTGCTCTTACGTTTTAGGTTTTTAACCTTTTTAAGGTTCTTTTTACATCTTTTATACTGTTTTACCTTCTCACGACCTCTGTTTTCATACCGTTTTTACCTTTTGACGACTTCCATTGTTTAGCCGCATCTCTTTTTCATTCCTGTTCATTTATGCTGGCCAGCATTTGTAATACCCTTGTTCATTTTTGGTACATCACCTTTTCACCCTGTTGGTTTTGCCTTTATGATTCTTGTTAAAGAAATGCTTGGTGTGATTCAAGTGCTCTTTCTGTACCGCCAAGTTACCATGCGCGCGCTAACAAAGCCTGTTATCGTTAGCGAAAAAAAAAGAAAAAAAAGGGAGAGAAGAGAGTGTAGGAATAAGAGAGAAGCTGATAGCTCAGCTCTCAAACATGCGCAGTAGCCAATTCTGAGTGAAGAGACTACATATATGGCGTTTTTGTGTTGCAATAAACATCAGTTGGAAGTAGCGCTCTGTGTGTCGTCTTCTTGTTCCCGTCTTTGTGCGCTTAACGGTTTCATAATGTCAGCACTTAAAGCATCTCGACATTATTCTTAAGGTCTTAGAGAAGGGGGGACTGAAAGCCAGTCCGGAGAAGTGTCAGATTGCGCAATCCCATATGCATTACCGGGGACATATTGTCAGTTCAGGGACACACGCACCGGACCCTGAAAAAATAGCAACGATTAAGAACCTGATACCACCGCGCACCAAAAAGGAACTACGCAGCCTGTTAGGACTTTGCGGCTACTATCGCGAGTACGTCCGAGGATATGCAGAGGTGACGAGCCCGCTCATGCTGTTAACAAAGAAAGCGGTACCTAATAAGATACCCTAGACGGATGAAGCTCAGGCGGCATTTGAGATTCTTAAACAATCTTTGTGCGAGGCCGTGCCGATAAACAGCCCAGAGCCATCTCAGCCCTACTGGCTTTTCACAGACGCATCCGCTATGGCGGCGGGAGCATGTTTGCTGCAAATGTCAGCCGAGGGAGAAGAGAAGCCTATCGCCTTTGCAAGCCACCGCTTCTCACCGACCCATATGTGTTGGTCTACGATTGAGAGAGCAGCGTTCGCAATAACATGGGCCTTAAATAAGTTTGACAACTAGCTTGTCGGTGCCATAGTAAACGTCGTTTCCGACCACAATCCGCGTTCGTACCTTACAACTTCGACTCCGTATGGGACGAAATTGATAAGATGGGCGCTGACTTTACAGCGATATCATGTGTCGGTACAAGATCGGAAGGGCGTATGTAACAGCAATTCAGATGCGTTACCTAGGCTTCACAATAGTTTATGGAAGCCATCAGAATAACAGTGCCATGCCAACTGGGGGGGGGGGTGACGTGAATGTTCCTGCCCACGTGTGCTGTATATTGTGGACTGTGTTATTGTCAATTCAAAAAAACAGACAATGGTGATCTTACTGCCTGAAGCAGCAATGGTGTGCTTGATTGTTTAGCATGTATTTGTTTTCGTTTCTTGTATTCTCCTGTCGTGTTGTTTTGTAATTGTGTTTGATGCTTTTGTAGACTGTTGTATGGTTAGAAAGTCCAGTGACCTAATCGCGGCAATGCTTTATGGTATCACTGAGCGTAAAACAGCCCAGCGTACTCTTTAGGGCGGACGTGTTATGTTTTGCCACTCATAAGTCGATCTGCAGAATGGACAGCGCGGCACTGTACGTTATACAAAGCAAAGTGGTTCTTATAAAAGGAGGGGAAAAGAAAAGTGCAGGGCTATAACTGTCTCTCAAAATGAGAGCTTCTTTCTCGGCTCTCTCTCTGCATGGTCTTTGACTGTGCACTTATCCCTGGACAGCAAACGGCTTCCTTCGAGCAGCTCGTCTCCTCCGCTGCCAGGCACAAACTCCCCGTGGCTGCGGTTACGCTACCTTGCTCTGCTTCCTAGAGGCCGGCTTGGGGTCAAGGTCGAGTTGCAGTGACGCGCTGTCCGAACGCGAGGGAAGCGAGGACAGGCGCAAACTCCCCGTGGCTGCGGGGAGTTTGTTTGCCGGAACCGTTGGATGGGACAATGGCTCTCTGTTCACCATTACTTTAACGACCGGCACCGTAGTTTCGACTCGATGAGTGTAGGGAGATGGCGTGAATGCACCAGGGCTACAATACCAATATATCTCGAGCGTGGGAATCCCTGAGAGCTTGGGATGAGGAGAGAGAGAACCATGATGAGAAAGAGTGCCCAAAAAATGCCTGTCTAAACTGTAAATACATTGGTGTCGAGATTAGGGACATCCCAGTAAGGAGTGGCTTAATATGAGTGGTAAATGGATTGGCTAAGAGAATGTTGAGGCGGACCAGCAGTGGCGAGCTCCCCTTTTCTTTGTTTACCGCAAGGTACTAAAGACTGAATGGAATTCGTTTCCCTTCAGTCTAGGCTGTAATCACTTAACTGATCGATCAGTAAGACTCCGTATGACGCAACTTTTGTCAGCGCAGTAACCATTCGGTGGTCGAACAGTGAGACTTGGTTCGTCGTATGTTGTAACAGTGTTCTAGGCTCTAACTTAAGAAAAGTTAAGTAGAAGATTAAGACGCTGTTGATGTCAACGTTATCATCAGTGTGCTTCGGCAAGCTGCACATATATGACTGTAAATATTTCGCTGCAATATACCTTCAAGTTTTTATTACCTCCAACCTGCCTCCTGCTTCATCGACGTCGATCATCTTCTTGACGGGACTTCAATTCACATCAAGGGGAACAAGCGAACAAGAAAAACAGAACTACGTCTGAGGCACCCTTCATATCGGGGTCATTGCGGCATTTGAGGCATCAGACCTCGACCATGCGCTTCATTCTAAGCCGCTTCGCCAGCGCGCGAAAGTCAAAGTTCACCTAAGGAAATACAGCCGGGAACAAGAACGCGGAAAACATATGGGTACTGTGCATACGTTAAGAGCCGCCACAGTCGCGCGCTGCCTCCAGCGCCAAAGTGGCCACGACAGCAGATTTGGCGGGATAATGGAGCAGACGACGCAGGCGGCGGCACGCCACTGCGCCATGCTTTGGTGCTTCGCTTGAGGCGTTTTCTTTCCCGTTTGCTTCCAAAAGACGTGAAATTGTTAGCAGCTGTCAGAGAACATAGCGTTAGCGCGTGCTTGTTTTCGCCAGACCTCGTGTATCCTCAGGCAAACGTGGCAACATAAAATGCATGAGCTGGGCCAAGACAACGGGGGTGACGAGCCCGTTGAGCGAAACTGCGCACGTGTAACGCGGGCCGCCTCGCTCACTAAACAATCATCCTCGGGCTAACGTGGCAGCGAACCCAGCGACAGCTTGAAACTGGCGATACCAGCAATTGCACTGTCACGGTCGCTGAATAAAAAACGCTTTCCATCGCACGGCCATGGCACTGCGTTCGCTGCGCCGACTTAACCAGTGCAGTCGAGTTCGTCGTCGTGGCTCGTGTTTTGCTGCCATGGCAAATCTCACTTTTGTCGTCCAACGAGCGCGATGCGCCATTAACGCTGATTCCGTTAATATTCTCTAAATAGAAACCGGTACAAACGCGTGCCCGGGGAATTCCTGTAAGTGTTATTGCATCCGACAACGCAGCAATTATTCCTGGAGTTCAGTATTCCTACGAACAGCGCAAACGACACAAAACGAACTACCCACAAAAATACCTCGCGCCGTCACAGCGGGAGCGTGGAGCGAGCAGGGGCGCAAAACGCGGAGCGATGTTTTATGCTATATTATTCTTATTGGTCCACCACCTGCGGCTGACTGATCGCGTTGATAACGCGGACGGACCGTCGCTCTGGTCACTGGATAAGCGCGAAAAGCACGAAAAGCATAGTCATAGTAAAAGGCATCGTTCTTCGATTTCACCCTATTGCGAGCACGTGAGAACATTCCGCCAAATCTGCATGTGCTTCTTGCCGCTAGGGACGCCTTCGCTCGGGCAGCGAAGTTACCTTTGCACAGAACCTATAAAACGAAATGATTGGATGAAGCTAATGGTTCCACGTATATAATAGAGTGGACACAAATGAACCGCTGCCATCTGGCGTGTTGATGTCACATCCTCGTCGCCGCGCGCTCTCTGTATGTGGTTTTGTTTGTGGCGCTGCAAGTACAAAAAACGTTGTGCCTCCAGCGCTTATGTTTGTAGTTCATCTTATAATCAATTTTCTTGCTTGCTTACTGCGCATATTGTGTGGAATGAAGGTGTCTTCGCCGCTAGAGTGGAGCAGGAGAAAAAAAGGTTTAATAAATCCAGCAGTAAAAAAAATCGGCAGATCACACGCATTGCGCGAGTCGGTTTCATGCGAGCAGTCAGTGAGTAGCTGTCCATGCTGCATTGTTTCGCTTTTAGCCAAAGGTTACGAGGTGGATCGATGTGTTTCTGTAAGTGTAGTGGTTGTGTGCACATCGTGGACTTAGCGGGCACGTCGACTACGCTGGTGTTTAAAGGGTAACTTATGGTTTGAAGTAACGCCAGCGCTGACCTTGGAGCACACCCGTCAGTATTATCGAAATTAAGTGCACTTTAGAGTACAATGATGTTAATATCATACGTAACTTTCGTTACGTATGATACGCATGATATGATATGAATGCTTCAATATAGCTTGCTGAATCATAGGCATACAAAAAAAAAATCACGCCATATCCTACGGAATGAATTATGATGAGTGGGCGAAGCTCGAGAGGGGGAGATCATCGGTAAACCGTAACTCTCCCGAGAAAGTTAGCCAATTACATCATTAAGAAAGACGTAAGACTGTGCGTATATTATAAAAATCAACTTTTATTTTGTTCTTGTTCGTTTTGTTGTTTCGTTTCTCTTCGTTTTGTTCTTTTGATTTCTTCGTTGTCATGGCAGCTGAATTGCGAGGTCCCTTCATTACGACGGCTTTATGGTCCGAGAAATGAAGCGAGAGAGGTCCTTCCTCTGTGACCGGTTTGTAACCACCTAGTTGGGGCCACCTCTAGCTCGTGAGAAGCGGGCATTCTTGTATGCTGTAGAAGAAGAAGAAGACGACGTTGACGAGTGACGTCAGCACGCACGAAAGTCTCACTCGTCAACGTCGTCTTCTTCTTCTACTGCATACAAGAACACGCGCTTCTCACGAGCTAGAGGTGGCCCCAACTAGGTGGTTACAAACCGGTCACAGAGGAAGGACAGACCCACGGCATTAGGAGCTTCGCCCCTAAACTTCGGCAAATTCCACGCATTGTGGGAATCGGTTCCATGCGAAGCAGTCAACGATTACTTCTACGCTGTATTTGTCGCCTTTGAGCCCAGCGTTACGAGGTGGATCGACTTGTTTTTATAAGTGTAGTAGTTGTGTGCACATCGTGGGCTTACCAGGCATGCCGATAGCATGGCGTTTAAAGAGTAACCTAACCCTTTGAGGGATGATGGCACGAATCTGTACCACTTCTTCTTCAGTAAGAGCTTGCTGTGCCACTGCGCGTCGCCATCATCGACATGCATTATAATTTTTCGCTGCCATGGGTGAGAAACATTTAGGAGGTCAAGAAAAATATTTCATACGTTTAGGAGACGTGGTATCGGTGATGCGTTGAGTCGAAATTTGTTTTGTTCTGTACAAATTTATCAACTGGCTGCTCCATGACGTGCAAGATAGCTAAAGTTCTAGATTTATGGTTTGTTTCTTCTTTTAGGAATTTCGAATAGAAGTAGTTCTAGCATAAAACTATTGATTTTGTTTCAAAATTGGAGCAGTATATCGGCCCGTAATCGTGCCCGTAACCCACTTGAACGAAAAATGAAGCATTATTATGTCAATAGAGAACTCTTCATGATAAAGAAGGTTCCTGAAATGGAGGCCCTAAAGAAAGGAATTACGAGATTGATGCTCTAGAAAGTCAGGAAGTGAAATAGAACGCGAATATGCAAAACCTAAGAGAAAAGCTAATACTTCAGACCTGGACGGAGTTCATGAATGTTATTGCAGGATACAGTGCATTCGGTGACCCCTAATTGTTGTGCCTTGCCTTAACTTATAGCCACGATTTTATATATGGGCCAAAATTCAGGCATAACTGAGGCGTTCGTCCTTGTCTACACCGACAGAAGAGACAGAAACGAGCTAAAACGGTTGGTGCATGCGAAGAGCTCAGACAGAGCCGCTGGCACAGTATAACAGGCGAAGGCCCACATCGTGTACGACAGCTAGAAATTAGTTGCGCCAGAATATTTTTGCTCAGTTTCTGAAGCGCTCCTCTGTACCACTTCCTTCGAGCGTTTTTCGTGCAAGAAATATGGCGAAAAGATTAAAGTTTGGTCAGCTCATGAGACAATGGGAGAGGTGTTGTCCCGCTTTTCGATCGACATGTCAATGGACCACTTATGTCCCACTTTTTTCTCGTAAACTTATGACCGTATTTTGTTGAAAATTGCTTCATAATCACGTTATTTAGACATTCCGCTGGTATATTTCCTGTTGCCGTGTGGGAAAAATATCTATGAACTCATAAAGGGTTAAGGTGCGACGTAACGCCAGCCCTCACGTTAGAGTACATACGTCAGTATTACCGAAACTAAGTGCATTTTATGGTGCAATGGTGTGCATATCATGCGTAATTTGCGTTAATGTATTCCTCCGGGGTCGGAGCAATGCTTCAGTGTATCTTGCTGAATCATAGGAATAAAAATGTAACGTTTATTAGACTGCTATAAAAGCGGAGCCAACACTGGAAGCAGAGACGTTAATCTGGAATGACGTCTGTATCGTAGGAGTACATATGTAGTGTTTATTGCTTTCCTGTAAAACTATATAGCAAGCACCACAACCACAAGTGATGTTGCACCGACATCATGCCTACATAGGCTGTTTTTCCAAACCAGTTTATAGACCTGGCGTGGCTCTGTGGTAGAATATCTGATTGCCGCGCAGAATTTTTGGGTTCGATTCTTGCTGGGATCCTAATTTTTATTCTTTCAATTCGTCGGGTCAACGCTGCCGATATCGGTTTTTCTTAACCATCTCGCATTTAAATTACCAATGTCTGTTCTCGCCTCTCCTGGGTAGATATAAACTGCCAATCACCTGTAGTGCGCACCCGTACACCGCAGGCAGTGGTAAACGGGTATGTGCCACACGTCTGTGGAGGAAAGGTTTTGACGACGTACGCAACAGGATTTTCACGTTATCCATGCCATGACCCGACAGTCGTATTCGTCAGATTCTTTTACCCTCCCATGCCAAGTTTTGTCAACACCAAGTTTTGTCAACACCAACGCTCACAGTCATAAAGGTTCGCTAAGAAATGCTTCGCATTTAATATAATGTTTATTAGACTGTTCTAAAAACTGAGCCAACATTGCAACCACAATTAACGTTAACCCGACATGACATCTGTATTGTAGGAGTACATACGTAATGTCTGTTGCGTTGTTGTAAAATTAGATAGCCAGCACTAAAACTACAATTGACGTTGCACCCTCTTTACACTTTCATTGGGTCTTTGTCCAAGGCAGTTTCAAGACCTGGCGCGGCTCTGCGGTGGAATACCTGACTGCCGCGCAGAATGCTTGGATTCGATTTCTGTTAGAATTCCGTTTTTTATTCTTTGCATTTGTTGAGTCAACGCTGCCGATACCGGTTTTTATTAAAGCTCTCGCATTCAAATTACGAATGCCTGCTGTCGCCATTCCTGGGTAGATATAAATTGTCAATCACCTGTGGCACGTACCCACATGCCGCTGGCCGTGGTATACGGGTATGCGCCAGACGTGTCTGGAGGAAAGGGTTTGACAACGTACGCGACAGGGTTTCCACGCTATTCATGTCATTCCCAGACAGTCATATTCGTCAAAACCTCTTACCCTCCCATGCCAATTTCCGTCTACACCAAGCTAAAGAGGGAATCACAGGAGGGCCCAGACGTAGGCGGCTAGATAGATAGATAGATAGATAGATAGATAGATAGATAGATAGATAGATAGATAGATAGATAGATAGATAGATAGATAGATAGATAGATAGATAGATAGATATTTGGCATGCCGTGTCGATGGAAGGACGAATCCCAACATAACTGAATGTTTACTGTACAATGATATAAGAGAGTTTGCACAATGTATATTGATGTCTGGAAGCTATAGCACCGTTTAACGTGGATGCACCCACTTTGATGATTGGTGCTACATCTCCATTCCGACGACTAACTTCCGTGTTAAATGATTACACAAAACCTTGTGGTAGCTGTAGTAGTTAACGGTGAAAGGTTAATCAGAGAACGAGGTGTGATAGCCAGAAGAGCGTTGCATATTGGACGCAGAACTTGGTCGCCATCCCGCGGCATGCTAAAATGTGTTGAACACCACGGCCGGACTAGCAGGAAACTCAAAGCGCGTCGTGCCGCCTCCCGGCCGCGATTTTTCTCGGGGCGAGCGCGTGAGCGGGGAACGCGGTGCAACAGCCAGGTGAGGCAGGCGCGCGTCGCAGAGCTATTTTTGGTTTGGATTAGCGTATAGTCAACTACAACTAGAAGAACTAGTCAACTAGAATATCCTAGTGGTGCGAACGGAGGAGCCTGGCAATGCAGCGGCTGAATCTCAACGCGTCTCCTCGCCACAAGGATCGCGGCTGCATTTTTTTCTAGCGCTCCGATGCGTTCGCCTATAGTGGACTCACTATGCGTTGCTCTTTTTATTGCCACCCCGCAGTTATTATTATATTTTTTGACAAGCGTCCAGTGCTGACAGCACTACTCGGCGGCGCCGTTGAAGAACAGTGAGACGCCGTGAGCTGGTGTATCACTGGCGTCTGAAATTTGGTAGCTGCGCCTTAGTCGAAGCGCCTGCAGTGAAATATAAAGACCAAAATTATCATCCCTAGCGTATTGTCCACTTTTCGATCTCGCGCACTCGCTGTGTGCGAGCTGCTTAAAATTAGAATGAAATTATTCTCAATCGCGGGTACAATTTCGTGTATGCGTTGTTTCAGCCTCCTCAGTACGATATGCCTTGGAAGTTAGTCGAAGCAAACGGCATACACGTTCTGTGTTAACACTTTCGTGACCGCAGAAAAATTGGTTGTTTTTGGCTAGTCCAGGAAATATTTTTTTTCTGCCACAGAAAATAATTGATGCTAAGTGTAGGGTATCAAATGATAAAGGAAGAATTGGTCTTTCCAACAGTATTAAACAAAGACAACGGATTTACTTCGAATATAATAAAAAAATATCAAACAAAGAAAAATGCATCAAAAAGAAAAAAAAAGATTCATAAAAACATCAATGCTACTCTGCAAAGGTTAGACATTAAAAAAATCGAAATATACATTTTGAACGCACAATCCCTCTCAGAATAATAGTGCAAATATAAGCTCTGTAAGTACAAAGTACAAAGAGCGGTCGTGGGCTCGATGCCCGTTGACGGAACTTTTTTCTTTGCCCTCTGATCGTGATAATTTTTTCGCCGTCATTTCCGTGACGGAAATACGTTACTGAAGTCTTGGTGGGCCCCGGCATAAGACACTTTCGTGTTAAAATTCTGAGCTTGGCAGCTTGGCAGTCGCGGGAAAATACCAGGATGTCGTCACGGTAAACGAAGCAGAAGTCGAGGCCGCGGACGACTTCGTCGATGAAGCGCTGAAAGGTTTTTCCAGCGTTCCTCAGGCTGAAGCTCATGAAGGAAAAGTCGAACAAGTCAAAGGGAGTGGTGATTGCCGTTTTAGGGACGTCATCCGGATGGACAGGTATCTGCGTGTAGGCCTTCACCAAGTCTAGCACGGAGAACACGTGGCAGCCATGAATGCGATGGGCGAAGTCCTGTATGTGGTGGACGGGGTATCTGTCCGGGATGGTGCGCGTGTTGAGGGCATGGTAGTCCCCACAGCGCCGCCAGCCTTTGGTCTTCTTCGGAACAAGGTGGAGCGGCGAGGCCCACGGGCAGGCAGCGCGGCA
This sequence comes from Rhipicephalus sanguineus, assembly GCF_013339695.2. Classification (NCBI taxonomy): domain Eukaryota; kingdom Metazoa; phylum Arthropoda; class Arachnida; order Ixodida; family Ixodidae; genus Rhipicephalus; species Rhipicephalus sanguineus. The sequence goes on along the minus strand of NC_051176.1, from coordinate 10,920,009 downwards.
GGCGATTCCTTCGTGGTACATAACCTAGAACTCTGCTTTGGCTATGCGCATGCGGTCCGGGGCAAGGCGAAGGGCGCGGCAGAAAACCGGGGGGCCTGAAGTGGTCCGGATGTAGTGCACGGTGGTGAGCTGCACTTTGCGTGGTAGTCCGCTGGGGCGCGTCAATCCGGGAAATTCGACGAGGATGGCGTGGTACGGCGAATGATTGTCAACACTGAGTACCTTTATGCTTGGCTGTTGGGCGGTCTTTCACTGGCCTGGTGTGGAGTGTCCCGTTGTGGCGTCGATGAGGAGGTCGTTGCGGCAGTCCGGAAGGATGTTGTAGTGGTTCAGAAAGTCTGAGCCGATGACTGGCTCCGCGACGTCGGCGATGACAAAGTTCCAGTGAAGGTCATGGCGTAAGTTTTTGAGTTGGATGTGCAGGCGGAGCGAGCCGGACGTCTTGATTGTGGAGTGGTTTGCCGCAGTGAGCTCGAAAGACGTAGGCGGACGAGGACTTTGAATATAGGATCGCGGGTAGCAGCAAATGTCAGAACCGCTGTCGACAAGGAACCACTGCTTCGTGATTTCGTCGGTAATGAAGATGCGACCGCCTCCGGGTTGGCAGGTTGCGGCCGTCTCTTCTACCTGCTGTTGGCGTTTTCCGCATGCCCAGCCGAACAGGGTGGTCGAAATTGCCGGGCTCTTCCCCGAAGCGTCGGCGGGAGTAACGCGGGCCTTTGTTATGAGCTTGCCGTGGCGAAGTGGTGTTACGGTCGCGGCTTTGCAAGTGGCGGCACTTTTGCATCGGAAGACGTTCACCTAGGCGTTGTTGAATGGAGGTGAGCTGTCGATCGATGCCGTCGATACGGCGCGCAAGCTCTGTGGTGTTCAGCGGCGCGGCGACAGCGTGGATGGTGGGCGACAGCTGCGACAAGGAGACCTCGATGACGCGATCAGCAATCTTCGCCAGTTCGTAGAGGTGTAGCGCAACCTGAGCCTGTTGAATTGCCTGGACGTGCGGTGGGAGTCGTTGGAGCCGAAGCGCTCGCACGAAAGATTCCTGGAGTTGCATGTTGCCCACGACCGCACGCATGTGGCGCAGGAGCTGCGAAGTTTTACTCTCAGCAAGCTCTGCGGACTGAAGTTGTCGTATCTTCTGTTCTTCCGAGAGTGACAGAGGGTGGATAAATGCAGTCTTTAGGTGGTCATAGAGGCTGGCCGTTGGTGGGTTGGCAAGGATATCCCGGACCTCGTTGCATAACGTGCGTCCAGTGGGCGACGACGTAATCGTAGCGGGTCCGGTCTTGCGTGATGCGCACCAGGGAAAACTGGGCCTCGACCTGGGCGAGCCAGACCTCGGGTGAGTGCACCCAAAACGGCAGAAGCTTGACAGCGACACGCCAGGTGTCGTATGAGGCAGCGTGTGGGATGCCTTCTGTAGGAGCTCTGACGTCCTCAGCGGAGCCGAAAGGCACGGCGTCGGTTGTGGAGGCGTTGCGAGAATGCTGCTGTTGCTTGGTCTGCAGTTCCTGTTGGCGAGGAGTGGTCATGGCTTCTGGGTCGGCCATGGCGGTGCGCTTTGTTCTGTTTCCGGGTCACCAGATGTGGGATGCCGTGTCTATGGAAGGACACATCCCAACATAAAACATGACTGTTTATTAGCATAGTAGCAGCAGCGGTTCGAGCATACCGACGCTGCACTCGAACGGTTGGCGAAGGAATGAAAGCTTCCGAGCTTGGCAGCTTGCGTTTATAGCCACCGTCGGTGACGTAAGCCTCCCGTGACGCTGCGGTGGCGCTGTCCCTTATCGGAGGCGTGGTGCAGCATGCAGTATTGTCACGCCGGGCTTGCTAGTGATGAGGCGGAGGCTGCGATGGTTTGTGCGCAGTGTGTCGCCAGAACAGCATAACCATCGGTACGTGTTATCCTTCCGTGAAACCCGGCGCCAGTCTGTTTCCAACGAAGCGGCCCCAGAAATTGACGAATCTGCAGGTAGGAGCAGTATTAGTTTGATCCCAGCAACAGCCTGCTGTCTCAGATCGCCCTTGCAGTGATGGTGTGTAGATTTGTGCGCCGGCGGCTTAAATGGGCAAGTCCTCTGTCAGGGGTCGCTGCAGCTCGTCGGGGTGCAACTGGTCGTCAGTACGGAGGCGTACACGACAACATGCCTCATGAATGTGTCATGACAGCGTAATCATCGAGACGTGTCATCCTTTAGGCCGAACTTAGGCCGAATATATAGATTACAGAAAAAGGCTGTGCGCATAATTACAGGTGTTCCTCGCGATGAACATTCCAAACCCATTTTCGAAGCCCTTAATTTACAACCAATGCCTGAGATATACAATACAATTTTAATGAAGCGATATCGTACTTCCCGAAAGAATCACGACTCTTTTCTTACTGATTTAGCGCGTTTGACACCCTATACCTGCCCCTATAGCACACGAGCCACCGATGACTGGAAAATTCCTTACACACGTACTAACTATGGTCGCCAGATGATGAGCTACTTACTGCCACTAACCTTAAACAGTTTCTTACAGTAAACCATTTATACTGCTCCGTTCTGTAAATGTTTTTCAACGTGTTAATAAAATGCAAATCGGCATGGCCTTGAAGTACATGTTTTGATATTGTATAATAACTGATGATCTCTTGCTGCTGTTGCTATGTTGTCAAATGGTGCGAAAGCCTTCGTCAAGCCTTAATGGCTTTTTGCTTTCGCCCCACAGCATCACTGTTGTGACTTTTGTAATGTCTCCTGTGATGTCGGAATAAACTGAATTGAATTGAATTTTGTGAAACCCCGCACCAGTCGGTTTCCAACGAAGCAGCCCCCCAAACTGACGGATCTGCAGGTAGGAGCAGTATTAGTTTGATGCCAGGAACAGTCTGCTGTCTCAGATCACCCATGCAGTAATGTCATGCTCTTAGTCTCATCAGATGTGTTGTCTTCGTATAGCGAATTTGCTGTTGACCATCCATTTTTGTGCATTCTGTTACTATGGTGCGCATGGATTTTTTATTCGCTCGTGTTCTTACCGATCGAACGGGCGCACGTGACAGGTTTTCATGCACGATTCCTTTCCGTTGCGATCTTACCTTGAGTTTAGGAGTGCGTCTCTACCTTGTTTAGATGTGTAGTTCATGGGAACTTGTCGTACCACTCGCAATGATACCACTCGCAAAGCATTACACCCACAGTCTGTTTCGAACAGATTGGTAAGAATTATTTGATGAGGCAGCGTGAAGAGTTGGGCGAGTTGGTTTGCTAGAAGAGTTGGTACGAGTTCATTCTGGTCGAACCGCGAAGTAGGACAAGACACGAAGAGAAAGGCAAGACAAACGAGCGCAAATCTGCTCTCGCTTGTCTTTCCTTTCTCTTCGTGCCTCGTCCTACTGCGCGGTTCGACCAGAAAGAATTATTTCGTGGGTAACGTTATGGAAGCTCTTTTGAGGTATAGGCCGAGGACTGCCTTGTCGTCACTGGAATGTTTGATTGGCTGAATAACGTCACGATGGATTTGCAGGAGAATGTCCTGAGTAGAGTGATGTGGAAGAAAGTCGTACAAACCGTCGACAAAGACATGACAGGCCTCGATATATTCGGTGATTCTAAAAAGATAGGGCGTGCAAACACAGACACAAGAGAGAAGTCACGACACCACAAACCTGACTTCTGGTGTCCTGACCTCTCTTGTGTCCGTGTTTGCACGCCCTATCTTTTTAGATTGAATACTTACCAACTAGCTCAGCCCTCTGTTGTTCTAATATTCGGAGAGCCTGTCTCGAACTATTGTTTCCGTAAGCGTCCCTACACACGACGTTAAATAAATGGGTCTGAGATATTCGATGTCGATAGGCTTCCGGCTTGGGAATAAAAGTTAGCAGCACCGTTTTCTAATCCATGGGTAGCGGCTAGTGCCCTTCCCAAATCTCATTGAAGTATTCGAGGAGGCGAAGGAATGTTGGATCTCGGAGGTTGGCTAGAAGCTTAACCGTCACTCGATCCCAACCCGGCACCGTTGCTCGCTTCATTTTAGACAGGCCCGCCTTCGGATCGTGGAGTGGAAAGCAACTATCCAAGCCTGCGTTCTCCGAGCCTTTATATGAGTACGTGGGTCCGAGGCGATCCTGTCGGCCACAGAGATATTTATCGCTAAGAGCCTGTGCCAATTTATCTGCGTCACCGGCGTAGGCGTGGAACGCGCATTGAAGACGCTTTTGCGTTTCTATGCCCGCTTGACTACGGTCGATGAGGACTCTGAAGAAACACCACGTGTCGCGCTTTGACAGCTGCTTCGCGGCAGTGTTACAGGGAGTCGGCAAGCTGGGCCCAATTCGAGTCGGCAAGCTGGGCGGCGTATTCGGCTGCGGATTTTGAGCTGTCGATTATGCTTTTGTCGGTGCCATCGGTGGACTAGGCTATGCCGAGCCTCCCAAAGACGCAGGAGATGCTGAGGGCTTAACTGTCTCCTCGGTTTGGCAAAGCGAAGTCAGGAGGTGCTGAGACCAAGATGCTGAGACCATAACTCAAGAAGGCGTAGCGTTGTTGAGTTATGGGGACTGGAGTCGTGTATTTCGAATGGTACTTCGTCCAGTCCGGACGTTTGGCTTGTTGGTGAGGATGGGTAAGGGGATGCGTCCGGATTGTAGTGACAACAATGCAGTGGTCACTGCCGAGAGTTTCTTCGGTGTTGAGTCAGTGTGTATGCATGTGCTTGGTAAGTGTGAGTTCGGGACATGTGTTTCGAGTCACAAAGTTACCAATGCGGGTCGGGTTAGCGGGGTCCTTGTGAAGGGTGACACCCAGGGTGAAATATAAGTTCCACCAAGTTTCCTCCACGGCGTTGCTCCTTAGCGTAATCCCAGTGGAAACTAGGGACGTTAACGTCGCATACAATGACGAGCGGCTCTCTACCTGTCTCCGAAGGGCTTTGCTGAAAACATCACCATTAGTTACGAAAGGCAGTTTGACTGAAATACAGATGTTGAGGATGAATAAGGCCGGGTGTACTGCCTAAGTGGGAGAAGAGTTACCAAAACATACGTGAGCAGAATGTCTTTCTGGCCTAGTTGGTATTGCTTACTGCATGACATACTGCCGCTTAAAAAAACGTACACAGAAACATACATGCCGCCCATATGTCGTCCTGTTCGTGTCTCTCTTCTGTGTATGTATTCTTCTAAGCGGCAGTATGTCGTACAGTAAGCAAAACATACGAGTAAAGCGGATCACTGTCGATACCCTCCTGGTTGGCAGTGTAAGTTCGAAGCACGCAGAGTGCGCTTTGCGCATCCCTTTGGCATACCGTATAATTTGCGAGGACAACGTGCTCGCCCGGCCCCCGAAGAGCCACTACCACGGGCAAATGGGGATAGTTTTCTAAGTGAAGCAGTAGAGCAACCCGCTTAGTGCGTGCCTTAAATCCCCGGCATTTCGACTGTAGGATTGTAAAAGCGCCGCAATATGCGCGGCGGCGGCGCAATCTAGGGCCGTGCCCGCCATTGCGGCAACAAATTTTGGGGCGCACCAGGAGAGCAAAGGGGTCCATAGGGGCTCCGCTCCTCGACCCGGTGCTCACATCTGATGTCGCAGTCGAGCTCTTAGGCTGTTCGTCTACCTCGCGCACCTGCGAGAGTGGTCAGGGTGCTTGAGAACAAGATACCGGCTTAAGCTCAGGACGGAGGGTGCTAAGAGCGAGTTGAGGCATTTGGGCTATCATAATGCCCTGGATGCGGTCGAAAACAGTTTGGAGAGCGGCTGCCAATCGATCCTCGATCGTGATCACTGTGGACGCGATCTGAGTGCCTAAACTGCTAAGACGCGCCTCACTCGAGGCGAGGATTGCCGCAATGTCTCTATGTTCAGAGGCGGCAGTATCCATCGCCCCGGGCACCTGCCTGGAGGGTGTCGGATTAGGTGAGGACAAGTGGTTCGCAAGCGCCTCCTCTGGGCAGCAGGTTTGGGTCCAGGTGGCGGCCTGTTCGCTTTGGTTGAGGCGGGCGAATGCGGCCCCGCAGCAGGCCTCTTGGCCGGAGGTCCGTTGGGAAATGGGATCCGCAGGGAAATGCCCGAGAGCCCCCGCGTCAGGGTGCAGGGGCGGGATAGGGATGGTGGTAGAGGGCTGAGCCATCTGACGCGGGTCCCGGGAACCCGGCTTCAATCGGTGTCAAATTTTTCGCTTCCTGTGGCCGGTTTGACCCTCCGTTGGAGAAGTGGGTGTCTTGGATGGCGGCGTCCTGTACCGCTCCTTACAGCACCAGTCCCTGGTGACGTGGGCCCCAGCACACAGCTCACCTGGGCTACACTCGTGAGAGGCGCGGGCGCCATCCGCGAGCGGCACCAACTTTCTGCAGATGCCGCAAAGGTCTGCTTTGGGACCGGGACAGGCGTCGGATCGATTTCCAATGGAGTGGTACCAACTGCAGGCTGTCACATTTTTCTTCTACGGCTGCACCGCGATCAGCAAGCTGTCGTAGCAGACGTGCCTGGGCTTCACCTTGCCGGAAAAGGTCAGGCACGCGTTATGAAGGTGCCCAGCCGCCGGAAGCGTAGGATAGTGCCTTCGGGCCAGTGAAGGCTCTCACGAAGAGTCGCTTCGATGTCGGAACTGCGCACTGTCACGACTCCATGACAGGAGTCTTGAGTTTCCGTGCGCAAGTACCCAAACATGGGCACCGGTCTGACCGATGAGGGAACCGCAAACTCACCGATAAGTTTGTCCGCTATGTGCGGTATCGAGGTGTAGACCAAGATGAGATTTTGTTCCCGCAACATCACAACAGTGACAAGACGGGTCGCGGTCGCTCCGAGGTGGGCGATGAGCGCGCGACCGGCTCCGTTCTTGGGGGAAACGGTGGCGACGGACGACTGAGCCCGGGGTTTGAGCACAACGATGAAGTTCATTGCTTTCGGCTTCGGCAGTGGTTGAGGCTGCCAGACAGGGGTCTTTTGTCCCTGCTGCGGGCCCGCCGAGGATGGGACAGAGTTGAAGGCAGGCGCCGGGCGGCAGCTGCGGCCAGGGACACCACGTCGGCGGAGGCTGCCAATATGGCGTTGCTTGCCTGCTTTCGACGAGCGACCGCGGCAGCAGGCACGGCGCTCTTGAAGGTTGGGGCAGCAGACGGGATAATAGTCCACATCATGCATCGAGGATCGTATCGAGGTCGGGTGTCTGCCACGGTTGCGACCGTGGTGCGGGTCCAACTGCCCGTTCTACCGAGAGGGGTCATGGCTGTTAGGCCTAGCGGCGCCGCAGGCATGGTCGAGATGTAAATCACCCGTAAAAGTCGTAGAAGGGGCCCACCTACCGAAATGAGCTATCCAGAGCAACCGGATCGCATTTTGATGACAGTGATGAAATTGTCTCGGAGGCCCGAAGAGATAATCTCTGGTTCCGATCGAAAATCGATGGAGCCGTTGTGCTGTACATCCGATACGGCCGTGCGCTCGCAGCGCCCCCTGCGAGAGGTGTATGGTTCAATTTCATGGAATCATGGTTCTTGTGCTTTCCTCCAGTTTGTCTTGGTATTACGACCGGAATATTCATTCACGCAACATATTAGCTATTGCATCGAAAGAAAAAGCGCCAGGACTGCGCGGAAAGCGCAGCACAGTCACAGAGAAAGCTGAAAAAGCGGCATTTCTAGATCCCGTTATAAACTCTCTTGTGGCTAATAATACAAGTAGACAAGCAACGTACCCTCTACGCCACAAATCACAATTTTTGTGAAGTTGGGAAGCACCCACCACGATATTATTCGTGATGGGTTCGTGGTGGGAGCGAGGCATCCATCTGTAAGGCATTATGTGCACTTTGTTGATGCGACGGTTGATGACGATGAAGAATTGACTCAGCCCTTTGTAATGGGTGGGGAGCTTTAAACGACCCACTAGTTGCGTAATTCGCATTGTGTGACGCCAGGTCGTTATTGAACTCTCCCACCATCCTTTATATATACGTTAACGTGAGAACGGGAGATGGAGAGAGGGAATTTACTTTATTGAGACCCCGAGGAAATGGAGCATGGGAGCCTTATGGACTTCCTTCGGAACCAATTGAAGTGCACTTGCGAGGAACCCACTACGCTCTCAGTCATCATAATTTTTGTGAAGTAGGGGAGCCGCCACTATGCAATTCTTCGTCATTCTGCGGAGAATCGTGATACCCGCTAAACAGCTGTAAGGCATTATGTGCACTTTGTTTATGCTTTGGCTGATGACGATGAAGAATTATGGCAGGACCCTTTGTAATGGGTTGGAAGCATTCAATAACCCACTCGTTCAGCAATTCGCATTGTGTGTCGACTTGTTACAAAATTCGCCTTGTGTGGCACCTGGTTGTTATTTTACTGTTCTACCACACTACCTTACATATGTTAATGTGGTTCCTTCCCGACATGAAGTCTGATGTATAGGGTCTGTTTGCGAAGCAGTTTCAAGCACCGGCATTGCTCTGAGGTAGAATACTGGGCTCCCACGCAGAGGGCCCATGTTCGAACGTCGTTGCGTCCTGAATATTTCTTCTTATTTCCTTTTTCATTTCGCGCGATAGTGGTAACGTACACCGACGGCGGTGGACAACTACGGCGCCAAAAGCGGCCCTTGTTGTGACCTCATAACAGCTTTCGCTGTAATAGTTGGAGGTCGTTGAGGTTCGCCTTCTCAATTGCTAGCCTCGCTGCGGCTTTCGGTGGACACCTCAATCGTGTGCGTAACATTGGCCTTTTTAAACAACCCTGGAATGCCTGCTGCAAGTACAGTGGCGATGTGCCCACTCGCCATAATTAGTACCCACTGCAGGTTCGTAAAGCGCCACACGCACCGGCGCAGCTGCACACATTGTTGTGGCTGGTGTCGGCAATGACGACTGATTATGTCGCAGCGCTTTGTAACAGGCGTGCCTTTAAAACACGCACTCTTCGAGCAATTCACACCTGGCGCGATTCTACGCTGCTGCCACGGAGTATTACATGCGTGTTACATGCAAGGGGACTTAGTTATTGCGTACATCATGAAACCCTCTCCACCAGTCGCGTGTGGCACATACCTGCATAGTTAACACAGCCCGTGGCATACGGGTATGCACCAAAGGTGATTCACATTCTATATCAACACAGTGACGCTGAGAATAGAAATCTTATCGCGATAGCGTTAAAGATCCCGTGTTTCAGAAAATGCAGTCTCGGCGGCAATGGCGCGGTCGATGAGCGGAAAATCCCGATCGAAGAAACACTTTTTTCATGACTCGAGCCGGAATCTCACCCAGGCATTCTACATGGCATTCAAGTATTCTATCACAGGGCCCTGCCAGTGCTTCCCGCCGCCTAGGGAAAATGCAAGCGTGATGTGGGGGCAATGCCAATTGTGTTCGCTATATGCGTTTGTAACGTTACCGTAAAGATTAACTCGGCAAGCTAAAGACAAGCGTTGCTCGAATACGTCGACGACAACTACACACCACTGAACCATAGCGCTTACTTCATCGCAATAAACTGCTCATCGCTTCAACCTGAGTCCTGACCTTTCATCGAAAAATTTTACCCTTTACACGCCAGTTTAGTCGACCTGCATGCCAAGCCAACGATATGCGCACAACTACTAAATTTAGCCATATACGTCGATCCACGTCTTAAGGCTTGTCTCAAGGCAAAATATCCAGCATACGCTGCCACTCGCAGAATGCTTCGCATGAAATCGATTCCCGCAATCTGCCGAACTTTTTTTTTTCGTGCAGTGAAATTGGCGAAAGCTCAAGCTATGTAAGGGTTTGTTTAGTCTTAGTACTGGAAAGCTGATAATGCCTACTAAAGGCACTCACACACATAGTTGGATGCAACTGCGGAAGGTAGGACAGGTCCAGCTGAGCGAAGTGCGGCATCCGATGGCCTTCGCGACTATAGAAAGAGTCCCGCTCATGCACTCTGCGATGTTCTCAAAGGGGTCCCCTACCTTGTTTCTTATGACGTTAGCCTAAAATACGCGTTAATTAAGGTAGGCTCGTGTGCATCCGCCTCAAAATACCGCTGCCTTGTGTAGTTGTACCCGACGTATAGTCAGCTATGTGAATATGGTGCTAACTATGACTATGCTGACCTAGGCATTTATTCACGATACATTGCGATGAATGGTAGTAGGTAGTTACACTTTATTGACATTCTGTAAATGATTTTATTAATCACCATATCACTCTACACCTTATTTTACTTTGTTCTTTCTGGCATGCAGAGCACACAACTATTCAGCTCCCAGTATCTTGCCCAGTGACCTGCGTAAAGCAAATGTCAAGCCGAGGTGTGCCCAGGTGTCACTGCCCGTCGCACGGTAAGTTATATGGGCCGCAAAATCTATGGTAATGTTAGCCGAAAAGGCTAACATTAACAAATTAGAAAAAGTGCAAAAAAGAGCAGCGCGTTTTGTTTACAATAATTTTTCAAGGACTTCTGTTACGGTCCTATTAAGCAGAGCTCAACTTTCACCTTTGTCATTAAGATACGGTAACTCAAGGCTTAAGTTTTTGCACCAACTGATTAACGGCCAATATCTAGTAAAAATAGCCGATTTTTTTTTCTTTTTCTTCTGGCTACCTTACCAGGCAGAGACATGACCTCACCATAACCCCGTTTCCCATGCAATAAATGCTTTAAGTATTCATTCTTTCCTCGCGCCATAGTCGAATGGAATAAACTAACTAATGAATTGTCTCAGCACCCTCATTGGTATTGTTTTCCTCGGAATTAGAAAGTGCACTAATCAGTTGAATCGTATTACATACTACTGTACATGATTGTATAAATGTATTCTTCTATTTTTTATTGTATGTTCTTGCCCGTTGTAGTCTGTATTTACCCTATACTCATTGTATAACCAGTATATATTATATGTCATTGTACTTGCCATTTGTTCATGACTAACTTCATGTACCACCCTGCTTAATTCACCAAATGGTGATTGCAGTATCTGTAAATAAAGTAAAATAATATAACAAAAGGTGACTGTGCTAATTTTTTATTATAGATTCTGTACTTCATGCAGAAATCTATTTTGGTACCGCAGAAAGTTAAATCGTGCATTCATATTTCTCAAGCAAGACATGTTGTTGGGCTAGTCGGTTCATTGTTTCAAAAAAGTTTTAAACTGCACGATGAAGACGAGACGACAGCAGGTACACATATAAACACACAAGCGCAGAACTCCCAACTTATTTTATTTGCGGAAAGCAGGTGATTTGAAGGGTCTTCAAAGTAACAAACATAAGAGCAAGGAACAATTGCCATGACACAGAAGCAACAACAGAGGCGCGTGCGCATCACGTACGCGGGAGTCACCTGATATGTCCATCTGAGAAATCAATTTCATCCTTTCATAGCGAAGGAGAGCTGACACAGCTGTCTCCCCTTTTTGCGATGAAAAACGCCTCAGTGACTTCCCTTTCAGCTCTCGACTTAGCCTTCGATAACAACTTTGCCTTTTCAAGATGAGGCAAACAGCTATTGCTATCGCACCTCTGAATGAAGGAAAGAAGAGGGCTTTTAATGGCTCGTTTTTCTTTGTTAGACGCAATGTTAATGAGAACTAACAGACAATGATGCCAAGGAAAGTATAGGGGACGTTATTTGTAGTAATTAGGATATGAATGGGAAGAAAGTAAAGTGGATGAAAAGATAACATACCGCCGGCAAGGAATTATTGGTCAGCTGCCAGCTCGTAAAAAGTTCACGTGCTACGTGACGCCAAAAGGCAGAAAAAGAGTGTTCCACACTCACCGCCATTGCTGCGATTAGCGCCAACACTCCTAGGTTTAAAATGCACATATATACCCTATAAAGTGTACGGGGGGATGACCGCCGCCGTAGCTCAGTGGTAGAGCATCGGACACGTTATTCGAAGGTCGCAGGTTCGGTCTCTGCCGGCGGCAAGTTATTTTTTCGTCCTCGTTACTTTCTTCACATTTATATCCTAATTATTACAAATACCATCTCCAATACTTTCCTTGGCATAATTGTCTGTCAGTTCTCATTATTATCGCACCTCTTGTATGCAGGGAGAGATTGCTGCCCGTGCCGGTGCGCAAAGGTCGGTTGTGCTCCTGTGCACGCTCATTGAGACATCGGCCGGTTTGGCCTATGTAAGACCGAGCGCACGAAAGGGGTATCTCGTAAAGAACGTTGGAATCGCAACTAGTGCATTTCATCTGTTGGTTCTTTATGCATGACATCTTTTGTTTTATTCTTGTCAGAAGTAGACACACTTCAAGTTTGCAAGGCGCACAGAAGACGCGAATCCCATACCGTTGTGCGGCCTTCTTAACGTTGTGGGAGAGACAGTGCAAATAAAGCATGACAAAAGGTGCCTTTTGACCCAAAGGTTTCTCTTGCTTTTCTGAGGATTTTTGCTTTTTAAGCAGGCTTTCGGATGTGCTACGAAGCACATCCGAGCGATAGCTAGCAGAGAGCAGACGCTCGGCCTGTCGAGTGAAACTTGATGATCCTGTATTTTTGTAAAGCGGAAAGGCAGGTAGACATAATGATACTACATTTCACAAGCTTAGAGTGCGCGCTCTTGTAAGGTAGTAGGCTTTTTTTGGACCTTGCATTATACTTCCAACAGACGTGGCCATCGGTAAACTGTAACTTGGTGTCTAAGAACTGGATATGGTCGTCTTTGTCAATTAATGGTTAAAAGACAAACCTTACCCTCAGATGAGCAGGTGCTTAGAATGCTAGAGGCAACAATGTCAAGGCCATTGCTAAAAGAGTAATCTGAAATCACTAAAAATCGTCAACATAACGGAACATATGTAAAATCGGTTGTTTGGAAAGTTCTCATTCCAGACGCCTATCAAAGAAGGCCAGAACAATGTCACATAACACACGAGCAACAGAAGAGCTAATGCAAACACCGGGTACATAAAAAATTCCTTGTCTATACATAAAAAAGTTTCTCGTCTGTCACAAGCAGCCAGGGTAAATTGACATGGTCGTGAAGTGCTAAACGAAAAGCAGGCCAGAATGAATTGCTATCGAGATCATCAAGGGAGGTAGAGATTGAAGTGCGACTACGTCAGTAGGGGACCTTCCAATGCGTGGTCATGCAGTAGGTGTAGCCAGGCTGACGATGACGAGAGGAGCGGACAAATACCGGGGGAAAATAGTTCTGAAAGAAACAACACGCCAAGCTTTATTTTACTAACGCAGTATTTTATTCGTGCAGCGTTCAAAATAAACGCCATGCACGATGCAATGGCAATTTCACTTTAGTATTTTTTTTTAAATGCGTATCTCTATTAGCGCCACTTGGACAAAAGGGGGCGTTAACCACGCTGTAGAAAATCGCTCTTGAAGTTACTCAAAAAATGCTGTGCTATGCGTAGAGGAATGTTTTTCTGGTTCGCTCCTTCGCGTGTCATATGAATTTTGATCGCCCTAACTGCGCCCTTTCTGACTACTCTATTTCCGACGTGTGCTACGTCGTGAGTGAGCGCATTCATCTAAAACATTAAGCGAGTTGGAAAGCATCGGCTTGAAGGGGCTTCGTGCGCCTGCAATGACCTCATGTCTGCACTGCACGTCCTGGACCTAACGGTGAACACGTCGCTCTGTAGGCGAGCAAACGATGTTCTTTTCAAGTGAGCAAAGTTGTCTATAAGTAAGGTTGATTCATGGCTGACTGAATGAGTGATTAACATGTTTGTTGAATAATATATCTATTGATTGTCTTGTGACTCGCAGGTTCTTGAACATTTAGAACCAACTGCTACTATCAAGAGTGGTACACACGGTTTTCCCAATATTGTTGTTCTGTTTAAGCACTACGGCCAGTTCTCATTGCAACTTTCTAAAGCATTTCACATTACCAAGTACAATAATTCTTCTGTTAGCCAAACCCTCAGTGATGCACAAAAAATTCGGCAGGTCCCACGTACCGGGGGAATCGATGTAATGCGAAGCATGCGGCGGGAATCTGACTGCGGCGTAATTTTTTGCATTCAGCGAGACGTTACGAAATGACGCTAAAGATAGGCGCAAATGGTATACGCACACATATGTGTTGAAGAGTCGCACATCTGCGATATAGCCAGTTGTTTACAGTTGCGTAACAATGCCAACAACACAGGTATTACCAACACCACACGAGGCAAGCCGATATGTAGTGCATATACTTGTCCGTTATGATGGAGAACGCACGCACGTTTCACGAACCTATGTGCATGTGTGGAGGGGTTTTTTGACAGTTGTCACGTAGATGGCGGCGAGCGCAATGTCTTTGTTACTGTGACTGATTTGCGCAACGCAGACCTCGCCGATTCCGCTGCTTGTCTGTGTGCGTTCGGTGCGTGGTGGCCGGCGAAGTGGGATGCGGCCTACGTTGAATTTGCTCATCGCCGTGTTCTTATATGTGCCCACGCCACCGCACCTACAATGAAGCCGCTTGCTGAGGACGACACGTTGGAATCCCGCGATTGCAGTGGGCTCATCGCTCCAGGTTTTAGAAAGCGCTAACGCGCCAGTTTCTCTGAGCAGAGCGTATTTTCAGAGGCCGCGCTCGTGCACGTGCACACCCTGTACATTGAGAGTGGCGAGTGTGAGGTGATTGTTGTGGTATGAAGGTGGTAGCCCGGTCCAAGACAATATCTAGAGGCCTGTTTGCTAGCCGGGTCATGTCGTCGACAGACTGTGTCAATAGAGCCGACGACGTGTCGGAACCTGAGGTTTCCTTTTGCGTTGATATGTTATGGGCCGTCGAGGCTGGTAGCCCTGGAAAGTGCTACGTAGAACAACTTCAGTGGATGGCGCTTGTCGTTTCCGAAAGCTACCTGTGCGTATGTGGCCCTCGTGACTTAGATATAGTTACGGCGTTTGCTTGCGCATGGGAAAACTGAGCTCTTACACGTGTGAGGTAATCATGTTCTTCGTCATGCCTCGGACGACAATGCCTACTGTAGACGTTGGATATTCAAGACACAGTCGCAAGAGCTTGCCGTGTTCATCACGCTTGATGTACCTCAGGGTGCCCATATTTTCATTAACGAGGCCGTCGCTTACGTCGATGTTCGCCGCCATCATGTACGGCTTGACAATGTTCAGCTAAATTGACGCCCGCAGGCTAAGCATGTCGCTTGCGTTCATGTTGGCCACCTTGGTCAGGGCATCCCTGTGTATCTGCATGCTCTCATAGCCTGTTGTGTTATCGCATGCTGCATGACAGCGCGTTGTCCGCAGCGTCGAGGCAACGTCCGTTATAGCGGTCGACGTCCGCATTGCTATAGCATAGCAGTATGCCGTCAGGGCCCTTAGCGACGGCTTGTTGGCGTGTCACGAAGCGGCTCTCAATCAATCTGACGTATCCAATGAAGATAACACTGCGCCATTCTGGCGGGCTACGTGGATGAGTGGATGACAGTCGAGTGTCTTCCAGGGGTGTTCTGTCTTCAGCTCCCTCACTTGCCTTGCGTTTCATTGTGTATGTTCGCCGTGAATGTGTTGATTGAGACTGCGAATCACCTGTGGCACATACCCGCATAACGTGAACTGTAGTATGTGCCACAGGTGACTGAGGGAAAGGGTTCCATGACGTACGCGACACGCGTTTTGCGTTATTCATGTCGTGACCAGTGAATCGTGTTCGCCATACACTCATCCCCTGCTATGCCAATTTTGGTACATTACAATTTATGAAAACGACCGGTAGAGCGTCCAGACGCAGGCGGATAGATAGATAGATAGATAGATAGATAGATAGATAGATAGATAGATAGATAGATAGATAGATAGATAGATAGATAGATAGATAGATAGATAGATAGATAGATAGATAGATAGATAGATAGATAGATAGATAGATAGATAGATAGATAGTGCCTGAGGTTCGCTAAGAAATGCTTCACAGTTTTCTTTTAATATTGAACGTATGAGTTAATTTTGTCATGAAGTTGACTTCACTTGACGTGCGCGCTTTTGCATATAAAGTCAGGTGTCCTTCCAATAAATTTGCAGTTCTTAGTGTAGTGCTGTGTGCCTTCCCTCTCCTTATTGTCATTATTATTTGAGCGCTGCTTTTTTCACGAAATGACTGTGCCGCGATTCACCCACCTTGCCGCTTTAACGCGAGAGCGTTAGAAAGTTCATTTTGCAGAAATTCCGGCAACGGCATCGAGAAAGATGCAAATAAAATAAATACAAAAATATTTAGTTAGAGGTAGAATCGAACCCAGGCCGCATGCGTGGCAAGCAAGTGTTCCACGACAGAGCCACGTTATTGCTTAACGTGCTTCGGAATAAACACTATATGAATGTTATGTAGTGCAATGAGTTTCCCTCACGCATGCAGCATTGCGTGGAAGAAGCGTACAATCGCAAAGGCGTCAAAACATGTGAATTGCGCAACGAGTGGGTGTTTTAAAGGCCCACCCATTACTAAGCGCTGAGACATAATGAGTCATCAGCTGCTAAAGCGTCAACAAAGTGAGCAGCTGCGTAGGTTAGTGTGTTGTCTTACGGACGCGTAGTGGACCCTTCGCTGATTCGCTAAAGGAATAATCATGGCGTAGTGGGCACTTAACAACTGTACTCGCAATAGGCATTCTAGGATAGTTTGAAACGACCAATGTTACGTACACAGTCGTTCGTTTCCTTACGGCACGGTTGAGGCATCCATCGAGAACCAAATGCAGGCTAGTAGTTAAGAAGGCGATGCGCACAGGGACCAATTACGCTATCACGTTCTACTCTTGAAGACGAAGCTCAAGCCTCCTTCAAGACTTGGTATATGTCCCCTTTTCCTTAAAATTGCAAAATAACTGTCTGCCAGAATGTATATACGTTGACCGCAAACATAAATCTATTTAGGTCCCACGTATCTGCCAGCCACAAATTTAAATTGGGGGTATATGTCTGAGGACAAGGTCGATTTGTAAAGCTTGCGTTTAATATTTCAATGTTCTTTTGTCAATCCAATATTGAATGCAGTTGTGCACCAAGCTATTAATCGCCCATTGCGATTATGTTATGCGTAATGTTTTTGGGAGAGAATAGTGCTTACAAAAGACGGGTGTTTTTTTTTTTTACGTTGCAACATTTGGTACCGTATACGTCTTCTGTTTAATTATTGCTGAATGGTTTTGTGCGGTGCTCACAAAGCTTGTTTGTGCAGTATCGTGCGATCCGCACAATACTTGGGCTATCGCACAAGTATTGCATCGCTATCTCACAGGTATGTCCGAGCATATGACAAGAATATAAAAGCAGCGCAGTGCTGTGTTCTGGGAAAGCGTGCTGAACGCTACCCGGACGATGTACACGTGATGTGTCACAGATGTCATTCTGCAGCTGTCGCGTTCAGTGACTCTACAGTGGTGCCACACTTCGGCGGGAATTTATGCTGTACAACTGGTAAAGACGCCAGTTTTGGGTCGTAATTTTATGCGACTTGGTACTGTGGCGGACACTGAGGAAGCAAATACTTCAACCCAAAATCGGACCGCTACTATTCCAATGACATTCGCTTAAGCAGTGTGTGTTAGTCACTTATTCTTAGCAACAATGGGCAGCAGTCAATCGACGGTGGTACATACAATGCTTCGATGATGCTCGGCTATCTTACAACACTTCTGCCAACTATAATTTGCTAATGAACTGATAGCAACAATTATCTGTAGGTTCATGTCAAAGAAAGTGGTCAGTAGTCTTGCATAGCGTTGTAACGGCGTAATAACACATTTTGGTAATTAAACGTGATATTTAGCGCATCACTCTCTGTCTGTTCACTCTCCCCCTTTTATGACATGGATGTCGTGCCACAAACAATATACATCGCTAATAAACTGAACCTACACATGTCATAAACTGAACCTAGGTGGCATTTGAGTGGCATTTGAGTTAAGGGACATGTCTTAAAGCTAGAAACTTCAGCTTCAGCCTTAGCGATGGCAGCTTGACAATAGCATATATTAGCCAGTCTTCAAAGACCATGTTTGCAAGCAAAACTACACGCTAAGCGAGATCGTCTTCAAGGACTAAACATCGATCGTCTTCATGCCTCCTAAATTTTTTTCGCTATTGTCGGAAGCACGAATGTTTCTGAGAACTTATATTATTATGAAGTAATATTAGGGTATCTACTCTGTACAGAACATTGTGCATGAATTTTGATGACTTCCAGTATTATAATTTGATGACTTTGGTGAGTACTGCAGATAACCGATCAGTGTTGAAGTTCTGAGCACGTAACTGTTTTCTACGCTGGATGGGAAAGGAGTGCATGTTATGACGCGGAAAAAGAAAGAGGGCGGGACGAGCGCTGTCCCGTACTCTTCCTTTCTCCGTGTTCTAGCTTGCGTTCCTTTCCCCTTATATGTACAGCCGTCATTTTTATGAAAGGGAACACGCGAGCGCGTGGCGAATAGCCTCGTACCGCACATGTGGCGCGGCGCTGTGGCGAAATGTGAAAACTGAAAGGGTAGAGCGGTGCCGTTCCGTGTATTGCCTGCACCCTTTCTTGCTGTTTTCCTTCTTTTTTTATCGCTTTAGTTTGTTACGCTAGTATTATCTGTGCCAACATTTGTTTTGCTTTTCGTTTCTCGCGAATGCTTCCGAATGGTAGCAACAATCCTTATCGAAAGCAATCATTGTTCGCTGAAATGCCCCAACAGAACATAGATATCAAAAAGAAAGCGTAAAATAGACACGTTCGTGACGGGAGTGTAGGCAGTAGTCGGCAACGTCACCCCTCTCTCCTTTATTTTCATATTTCGCCACTGCACCACGCCACATAGGCGGCGCGAGGCTATCTGCCACGCGTTCGCGTGTTCCCTTTCATAAAAATGACGGCTGTACGTGCCAACACGGCTACCTGCAAGATAGAACGGTTTGCAGTATGCTGCGTAAGGCGCGCTCACGTCTGTCTCGGCTCACATTCATTCTCTCTCTTTGTCTCCATCCTTTTCTTTTTGCGTTTTCTTCTGTCGCTGTTTCTTTTTTCTATGACATCGCTCTCTATATCTTTCTCTGTCCGCCATTCATTCTTTCTCTTTCTCTCCCTCTTTTTCTGTCTGCCTTTCGTTCTGTCTCTCTTTCTTTTTTTCTATGACATCGCTCTCTATATCTTTCTCTGTCCTTCATTCATTCTCTATCTTTCTCTCCATCTTTTTCTTTCTGCCTTTCGTTCTGTCTCTCTTTCTTTTTTCTATGACATCGCTCTCTATATCTTTCTCTGTCCGCCATTCATTCTCTCTCTTTCTCTCCATCTTTTTCTGTCTGCCTTTCGTTCTGCCTCTCGTTGTTTTTTTCTATGACATCGCTCTCTATATCTTTCTCTGTCCTTCATTCATTCTCTCTCTTTCTCTTGATCTTTTCTATTCTGCCTTTCGTTCTCTCTGTTTCTTTCTTTCTAAGACATCGCTCTCTATATCTTTCTCTCTCCTTCATTCATTCTCTCTCTTTCTCTTCATCTTTTCCATTCTGTCTCTCTTTCTCTCTTTCTTTCTTTCTTTCTAAGACATCGCCCTCTATATCTTTCTCTGTCCTTCATCCATTCTCTCTTTCTCTCCATCTTTTCCTTTCTGCCTTTCGTTCTGTCTCTCTTTTCTTCTGTGGCATCGCTTTCAATATCTTTCTGTGTGCTTCAGTCATTCACTCTATTTCTCTCCATCTTATTATTGCTGTCTTTCGTTCTCTTTCTTTCTTTCTATGACATCGCTCTCTACATCTTTTTCCTTCATTGATTATTTCTCTCCATCTTTTTCTTTCTGCCTTTCGTTGTGTCTCTGTTTCTGTTTTTCTATGACATCTCTCTCTATACCTTTCTCCGTCCTTCATTCATTCTCTCTCTTTCTCTCCATCCTTTTCTTTCTCCTTTCGTTCTGTCTCTCTTTCTTTTTTTCTATGACATCGCTCTCTATATCTTTCTTTGTCCTTCATTCATTCCCTCTTTCTTTCCATCTTTTTCTGTCTGCCTTTCGTTCTGTCTCTCTTTTTTCTATGTCATCGCTCTCTA
Source organism: Rhipicephalus sanguineus (assembly GCF_013339695.2). Taxonomy (NCBI): domain Eukaryota; kingdom Metazoa; phylum Arthropoda; class Arachnida; order Ixodida; family Ixodidae; genus Rhipicephalus; species Rhipicephalus sanguineus. Next base: position 10,900,027 of record NC_051176.1, on the reverse strand, counting down.
TATCATTCTCTCTATTTCTCTCCAACGTTTTCTTTCTGCCTTTCGTTCCTTCTCTATCTTTCTATGACATCTCTTTCTATACCTTTCTCTGTCCTTCATTCATTCATTCTCTCTCTTTCACTCCATTTTTTTCTTTCTGGATTTCGTTCTATACTTCTTTCGTTCTTTCTCTCTTTCTTTCTTTTTATGACATCGCTATCTGTAGGTTTCTCTGTCCTTCATCTATTCTCTCTCTTTCTCTTCATCTTTTTTGTCTGCCTTTCATTCTGTCTCTCTTTCTTTTTTCTATGACATCACTCTCTATATCTTTCTTTGTCCTTCATTCATTCTCTCTTTCTCTCCATCTTTTTTTTCTGCCTTTCGTTCTGTCTCTCTTTTTTTCTATGATATCGCTCTCTATATCTTTCTCTGTCCGCCATTCATTCTTTCTCTTTCTCTCCCTCTTTTTCTGTCTGCCTTTCGTTCTGTCTCTCTTTCTTTTTTCTATGACATCGCTCTCTATATCTTTCTCTGTCCTTCATTCATTCTCTATCTTTCTCTCCATCTTTTCTTTCTGCCTTTCGTTCTGTCTCTCTTTCTTTTTCTATGACATCGCTCTCTATATCTTTCTCTGTCCGCCATTCATTATCTCTCTCTCTATCTTTTTCTTTCTTTGTTCTCCTTCTTTTTCTATGATATCGCTCTCTATATCTCTTCTCTCATTCATTCTCTTTTTCTGCCATCTTTTTCTGCTGGCTTTCGTTCTGTCTCTCTTTCTTTTTTCTGACATGCTCTCTAATCTTTCTCTGTCGCCATTCATTCTCTCTCTTTCTCTATCTTTTTCTGTCTGCCTTTCGTTCTGCCTCTCTTTATTTTTTCTGACATCGCTCTCTATATGTCCTGTCCTTCATTCATTCTCATCTTTCTTCATCTTTTTCTCTCTCTTGCCTCTCTTTATTTTTTCTATGACATCGCTCTCTATATTTTTCTGTCCTTCATTCATTCTCTATCTTTCTCTCCATCTTTTCTGTCTGGCTTTCGTTCTGTCTCTCTTTCTTTTTTCTATGACTCGCTTCTAAGCTTTTCTGCCATTCATTCTCTCTCTTTCTCTCCATCTTTTTCTGTCTCTCGTTCTGCCTCTCTTTATTTTTTTTGACATCGCTCTCTATGTTTCTCTGTCCTTCATTCATTCTCTATCTTTCTCGCCATCTTTTTCTGTCTGGCTTTCGTTCGTCTCTCTCTTTTTTCTGACATCGCTCTCTATCTTTCTCTCCGCCATTCATTCTCTCTCTTTCTCTCATCTTTTTCTGTCTGCCTTTCGTTCTGCCTCTCTTTATCTTTTTCTGTCTGCCTTTCGTTCTGCCTCTCTTTCTTTTTTCTATGACTCTCTAAAGCTTTCTCTGTCCGCCATTCATTCTTTCTCTTTCTCTCCATCTTTTTCTGTCTGTTCTGCCTCTCTTTATTTTTCTTGACATCGCTCTCTATATGTTTCTCTCTCTTTTCTCTATTTTTCTATCTTTTTCTGTCTGCTTTCGTTCTGTCTCTCTTTCTTTTTCTATGACATCGCTCTCTAAGCTTTCTCTGTCCGCCATTCATTCTCTATCTTTCTCTCCATCTTTTTCTGTCTGCCTTTCGTTCTGCCTCTCTTTATTTTTTCTATGACATCGCTCCCTATATCTTTCTCTGTCCGCCATTCATTCTTTCTCTTTCTCTCCATCTTTTTCTGTCTGCCTTTCGTTCTGCCTCTCTTTCTTTTTTCTATGACATCGCTCTCTATATGTTTCTCTGTCCTTCATTCATTCTCTATCTTTCTCTCCATCTTTTTCTGTCTGCCTTTCGTTCTGCCTCTCTTTATTTTTTCTATGACATCGCTCCCTATATCTTTCTCTGTCCGCCATTCATTCTCTCTCTTTCTCTCCATCTTTTTCTGTCTGCCTTTCGTTCTGCCTCTCTTTCTTTTTTCTATGACATCGCTCCCTATATCTTTCTCTGTCCGCCATTCATTCTTTCTCTTTCTCTCCATCTTTTTCTGTCTGCCTTTCGTTCTGCCTCTCTTTATTTTTTCTATGACATCGCTCCCTATATCTTTCTCTGTCCGCCATTCATTCTTTCTCTTTCTCTCCATCTTTTTCTGTCTGCCTTTCGTTCTGCCTCTCTTTATTTTTTCTATGACATCGCTCTCTAATATGCTTTCTCTGTCCTTCATTCATTCTCTATCTTTCTCTCCATCTTTTTCTGTCTGCCTTTCGTTCTGCCTCTCTTTCTTTTTTCTATGACATCGCTCCCTATATCTTTCTCTGTCCGCCATTCATTCTTTCTCTTTCTCTCCATCTTTTTCTGTCTGCCTTTCGTTCTGCCTCTCTTTATTTTTTCTATGACATCGCTCTCTATATCTTTCTCTGTCCGCCATTCATTCTTTCTCTTTCTCTCCATCTTTTTCTGTCTGGCCTTTCGTTCTGTCCTCTCTTTATTTTTTCTATGACATCGCTCTCTATAAGTTTCTCTGTCTTCCATTCATTCTCTATCTTCTCGTCCATCTTTTCTGTCTGCTTTCGTTCTGCCTCTCGTTCTTTTTTCTATGACATCGCTCTCTAAAGCTTTCTCTGTCCGCCATTCATTCTCTCTCTTTCTCTCCATCTTTTTTCTGTCTGCCTTTCGTTCTGCCTCTCTTTATTTTTTTCTATGACATCGCTCTCTAATGCTTTCTCTGTCCTTCATTCATTCTCTATCTTTCTCGCCATCTTTTTCTGTCTGGCCTTTCGTTCTGTCTCTCTTTCTTTTTTCTATGACATCGCTCCCTATAACTTTCTCTGTCCGCCATTCATTCTCTCTCTTTCTCTCCATCTTTTTCTGTCTGCCTTTCGTTCTGCCTCTCTTTATTTTTTCTATGACATCGCTCCCTATATCTTTCTCTGTCCGCCATTCATTCTTTCTCTTTCTCTCCATCTTTTTCTGTCTGCCTTTCGTTCTGCCTCTCTTTATTTTTTCTATGACATCGCTCTCTATATGTTTCTCTGTCCTTCATTCATTCTCTATCTTTCTCTCCATCTTTTTCTGTCTGCCTTTCGTTCTGCCTCTCTTTCTTTTTTCTATGACATCGCTCTCTATATCTTTCTCTGTCCGCCATTCATTCTTTCTCTTTCTCTCCATCTTTTTCTGTCTGCCTTTCGTTCTGCCTCTCTTTATTTTTTCTATGACATCGCTCTCTATATGTTTCTCTGTCCTTCATTCATTCTCTATCTTTCTCTCCATCTTTTTCTGTCTGCCTTTCGTTCTGCCTCTCTTTCTTTTTTCTATGACATCGCTCCCTATATCTTTCTCTGTCCGCCATTCATTCTCTCTCTTTCTCTCCATCTTTTTCTGTCTGCCTTTCGTTCTGCCTCTCTTTATTTTTTCTATGACATCGCTCTCTATATGTTTTCTCTGTCTTCATTCATTCTCTATCTTTCTCTCCATCTTTTTCTGTCTGGCTTTCGTTCTGTCTCTCTTTCTTTTTTCTATGACATCGCTCTCTAAAGCTTTCTCTGTCCGCCATTCATTCTCTCTCTTTCTGTCCATCTTTTTCTGTCTGCCTTTCGTTCTGCCTCTCGTTGTTTTTTCTATGACATCGCTCTCTAAAGCTTTCTCTGTCCGCCATTCATTCTCTCTCTTTCTCTCCATCTTTTTCTGTCTGCCTTTCGTTCTGCCTCTCTTTATTTTTTCTATGACATCGCTCTCTATATGTTTCTCTGTCCTTCATTCATTCTCTATCTTTCTCTCCATCTTTTTCTTTCTGCCTTTCGTTCTGCCTCTCTTTCTTTTTTTCTATGATATCGCTCTCTATATCTTTCTGTGTGCTTCAATCATTCACTCTCTCTCCATCTTCATCTTGCTGCCTTTCGTTCTCTTTCTTTCTTTCCATGAGATCGCTCTCTACATCTTTTTCTTTCATTGATTTTTTCTCTCCATCTTTTTCTTTCTGCCTTTCGTTCCTTCTCTTTCTTTCTTTCTTTGCTAAAACTGCTGCTTGGGCGAGTAGGTTCATGATTGAAATAGAGTGACCAGCGCAAAAAAAGACGGAAGATTTGGGAAGGACACACACACACAGCGCTGACTTTTAGCGCTTTGTGTGTGTGTGTGTCCTTCCTAAATGTTTCGTCTTTTTCGCGCTGGTAAATGTATTTACATGTTTTCTTTCTGTCTATGACATCGCTCTCTATGTCTTTCTCAGTCCTTCATTTATTCTCTCTCTCTCTTTCTCTCCACCTTGTTCTTTCTGGCTTTCGTTCTCGATGCTCCTATTTCTCTCTTTCTTTCCATGGTATACTTTACTCTCTCCTCAACCAACTTCCCTCCTCCTAACCCTCGCATCTATCCTCCTCTCCCTCACTTCCTGTTCCCATCATCTTGCCATACTGTACCATACAAGAAATAAGCCATGCTTTGCCAGGCGCTCGCCTTCCGATGGTGTGTACGCGGGTTCGAATTTCCCTTCGCGAAGAATTTTTTCTCGCTAGAATATATAATAAATGCGAAGCATTTCTTGGCGAACCTCAGGCACTTTGGGCGTTTCTATCTATCTATCTATCTATCTATCTATCTATCTATCTATCTATCTATCTATCTATCTATCTATCTATCTATCTATCTATCTATCTGCTAGCCGCCTACCTCGGGGCGCTCTCCTGGTCGTCTCCATAACTTGTAATATACCACAATTGGCATAGCAGGGGATCAGTGTAAGACGAACACGATTCACCGGTCATGACATGAATTACGCAAAATACCTGTCGCGTACGTCATGAAACCCTTTCTCTCAGTCACGTCTGGCACATATCCGCATACCAGAGTTCATGTTATGCGGGTTTGTGCCACAGGTGATACAAAATCTCAACCAACACAGTAACCGCAAACACACACATTGACGCGCAAGGAAAGTGATAATAATTGTTGGGGTTTTATGTCCCAAACCACGATATGATTATGAGAGACGCCGTAGCGAAGGGCTCCGGAATTCTGACCATCTGGTATTCTTTAACGTGCACCGAGATCGCACAGTACACGGGCATCTAGCATTTTGTCTCCATCGAAATGCGACCGCCGCGGCCGGGATCGAACCCGCGACCTTCGCGTCAGCAGCCGAGGCCCATAACCGCTATACCACCATGGCGGACGCAAGGAAAGTGAGGAAGCTGAAGACAGAACGCCCCTGGAAGACGCTGAATTACCATGCACTCGTTCACGTGGTCCGCAACGGGGACCACGTCGATTACGCAAAAACCGGGGTGAATACTTCCTACAATAAATCTGCAGAGAGAACCAGAACTCTCATCATTACCGGTGACTTCCACATTCATTTATCAAGACCCAACAACGCCTGGTCTTTATACTGCGTGAAAGACGGCTTGAATGTGGGCAGGGCATCAAAAGACCTCGCTGCCACGTCCATGACAGGAAGCGTCATAGATCATTTCATCGTAAGAGACATCCAGAATTTCCACAAGCTGTGCTATACCTCGCACTTCACTACACTTCGACCCATCGTAGCCGCGATCACGAACGGATCCGATTAACAAGTCAGGTCCAGCTGATCACGGTGATGATGACCTTGTTCAAGAATTGTCAAGAACCCTTTCTCCACATACACACGGCTTCGTGAAACGCGTTCTCTGTCATAACGGAGAAGTATCAGTATAACAACCGTAACGCAACTGTAATAACTGCAACTCTTACTGTAACGTGCTTCCAGTGCGCCTGCGCGTGCCACTCGGCTGTGTGTATATCGAAGGGAACTTTCCTAGATGAAGCTTAGTTGCGAGCAACGCCTGTCCTGTGCATTTGTGTTTCTTTTTTGTGCTGTTCGGATTCGCGCTATACAGTATTGAAGAATATAATCACTACGTATCAGCTTGCCGCGTCTGGCGTTGGTAACACCCATGTTGCTGTTGGCATCGTTAGGCAACTGTAAACAACTGGTTATGTAATACATATGCGACCCTTCAGCATATGAGTGTGTGTAAACTACTTCCACATTTTTCCAGCGTCATTGTGTAACGTTTCGCTCAATATGAAAAATCACGCCAGTCACCATCCCGCGCATGCTTCGCATAACATCGATTCCCACGGTACATGGGATGTGCCGAATTTTTTCTCAATCTTTATTTGGTTGTCTTCGGCTCGCTGCCGTCGTTTCGCAGCGATTTCTTCGGCTATCTGTTGCCTTCTTCATTTTTGTGGCCCAGTTGTGAGTAGTGGGACTTGCCAAATTTCTGCGGCACATACTCGTTCATTATGACGATAGTTTTCTGCTTGGACATTTTGACATGGACTTGACATGGACATGGTCCGCGAGGGCTATAAGACCCTCGCGCTTATAAAAGCAAATCTGTTAGAAAAGTCATGGAAGGGCGACATATTCTTTTGGCTGTTTTTGTGAAGCGTCCTTTTCCACGCTTGAAGGCCAAATGAGTCGTCAGGCGCCTTATGCAGGGTTCCTCGGAGTGGATTAACATTATTCCGACGTGGACCACACAAGCGAAGGCTGTGCACATGGATTTCACGCTATACATGGGTCGGTAGTGTCGCATTTCGCCGGCACGACGCGCCAGCGGCGTAAACTCAGGTTCATAGAAAGACGCCAGCACAAATACGCACACTTACATGGGGCGGCCGCACTCCCGCACTGACCTAGGTTCTAGACACTACTCAGCAGCAGTGTCCGTGTATCAAGCGTTTCCCTGTAATTATTCGGTCTGCGGAAGACATCGCATTACATCGCAAGCTGCAGCGGCCAGCAAAATAGACGAAAACAAGCATAACGGGAAGTATTTGTGCGTGAGTTTCGGTGGAGCCGCAATGTTGCCAGATAACGGAAAGTGCTGGCGTTGCGCTCGCTGAAGAGGTGTGGGCATAGAGTTAATATACTGACTCTAGAGGAAAAGCTGGGCCGCGAGGCCTATAACCACAAGAACGCTGACATCTTGGAACGTTTTCATTCTTGCCATCACTTATCAATCCTGAAGAAGCATCTTCACAATTAAAAACTTGCGGATATTGTTTTGTGTTTATTTTGAATACTTCTACGAAAGAATACGACGGCTATTTATGCAATTTACTGCGCGCGGAAAGGAGCGTTTGCAGGATGGTCAACTAGATGGCACCACCATATCAACACTCGCGAGTACGCGAGTGTGTGCTTGCGGCCGATTGCGCCGGTTTGAGCGTCGTGTTAAATCCCCTGAAACATCGTTCGCGTGGTGTATCTCGTAGTCGTCACAGTGTCCCGTTGTGTGCGTTTTCTGTCGCCGCATACCACTCGACTTCATGTGACAGCCCTTTTTTCTTTCAAGCTGAAAACTTCAGTGCAAACCAGGACGGACGGCAAAGAAGAGATGAGACAAGCCCTGAAAGTTGTGTACTAACTAGTCGCAACCGCTTTTTTTAGACTTTTTAACGGCGATAAAGCTTCGTGGGTGGGCCGTGTAACTTTAGTATCTATTGAAGCTTTCGGGAGATGTCTCACTCACATTCGCCGGTGCATGCTGCAATCGACATTTGTCTGCATTACGGCTCTCTGCGCTGAAGTACGGCAGCAATGAGCTGAAAAAGAACGTGGATACAGGTGTCTCGCCATTGCAAGTCGAATCAGCGCGCGACCACGGCCTACGGACTTTGCTTCGAGCTGCGAATCTGTCGAGTGACATTTGTGCCAGGGAACGGAGAAACTTTGGTAGGGAGTGCCTAGTAAAAACCATGCACAAACAGGTGGAAATTTTAACTGTTATCAACCGGACCAGCTGCACAGACAACCGTACACTAACACACGGCTTCACGCATCAAAACACAGCTGATGTTCTCTGAACAGCGCGTAGCTGGCTTAGGTTGGTAGATTAAAACTCATTACTACCGTCAAATATAGCCAGCGTCTCAGGGTCTGGCAACGCTGGCAACGATCGTTTTGTTCCATCATGGCGGAACCCATGCGGTTATAGGTTTCAATGCATGGGCCCTCTGGGGAGCTTTTCCTCTAGACTCAGTATATTAACTCTATGGGTGTGGGGCAGTGCTTACATCATGAGTTCTTTAGAGGCGGGCGGCTTGTATTACGCAAACAGTAGGTGGACCACTAAACGCGAATTTCTTTTAAACTAAGCATTTCCGTGGCAGGAAAGAAGCACAACGAGGTTTTCGGAACGGTATTTTATAAGTTCACACAGAGTTGTAATTTGCCTTCATTGTCCTTTTCAGCCAAGGGTTAAATTTGTCTTAGTAAGGTGAACGCCTCATACACCTCATGCGCCAAAGAACATGACTGGCAGCGAAATTCCATATTTTAAATAGTCTCTCGAGGTAGCATAGACTTTCGCATGTGCTCTCTTTAGCGTTCCCTAAAGCAGCAGTCAATATTGTTTGTGTTGTACCCAGATTAAATATGGAATAAACGGGCAACTTTTGCGCGGACAGTAAAGAAGGTAGACACGCACGAGTTTAAGGTTACTCTCAGCTACATTGTTCATTCCAACGTAGCCATATATATACGTTATAGAAATTCTCACAGAGAAAGAATAAAACATTCTTGCAAACAGGATAAAAACATCCTTTATTTACAGTTCCTAAACCACCCGCATGCGCATACTTTCAACGTGCCTACCGCTTCTCAAGATACGGTTTGTTTTACTTTAGGAGAACTTTCTGTTGGGCAAGATGGTATACGTTCATTGGTATACGTTCAAGTATACGTTCAGGTATACGTTCAGTTGGTATACGTTCAAAAAATCAATTATGGTTTGTTTTACTGTTTACGCGATTGCTGCGATATTTCTGCATCGGTTCTGGGCTTTCGTAATATGTGTAACTTTCAATGATCTAGCGCCTAACGGTAGCTTTAATGTGCCCCAAATGTGCTAGCCTTAGGGCAGACTAGCTCGCAATGATGTTCGCTCTCATTAACGAGGACATGCTATATGGCACTGCGTATTTCACATCTGCTTTTTTTTGTGCTTTCTACACTGCAGGCGTCTGCAAGCTGCCACTTAAGGAAGGAAACTGCAATGCGAAGATTCCGCGCTATTTTTTTAACGTCACCTCCGGGTTCTGCGATGTGTTCACGTACACTGGTTGCGATGGCAACGAGAATAACTTCGCTTCGCATGAAGACTGCCTGGCCGAGTGTGAAGGTATGTACTTGTTTAGTTAAGAGGTACGTCACTCATTTTGTTTTCGTTTAGCACCGTTTCTTTTAGGAGCTTGCTCGCCAAACTTATTATGGTCGCGCCTTGTTCATGCCCGACGTGTCCGCCGCCGTATAAGGCATGTACACTACTTCTCATTGGTCCCGCCAGGAGCGCAGCTGCGCTCTCTTTAGTGATTTCAAGAATGCTCACTAGATGGCGCGCCGCCGCTCAAGGCGGCGGCGCCATCTAGTGATGTACAAAAATAAATAATAGGGAAAAATAAAGTGATTCTGCCTTAAGAGGCAGAGAGATGGACCGTGAATTTATATCTTTTTTGTTATAATAACATAGATTTAATCAATGTGGATAAGGTATTAGGCCAACACAAAACAAGGAAGCTTTTTTTTTGGTTTTCTTCGAGCCTGGTGACAGACATGTCACCGCCCCGTTATAACCCTTTCAGTCACGAATTATGATGCACTGTCTGCATATGCATCAAATTTCCATAACATGATTTCAAGGCACTCAGTATTACATTCCAAGAAATAAAATGAAAGAATGTGTTGTTTTGCATGAGTTACAGTAATTAATGCTTATTAGCGTGTAATTAAATATCTAATTATTCTGCAATCAGTGAGCTTCAATTCTTGCATAAAAAAGAATCAACTATTAGGCCCAAAATGCATGGACAGTTTGTTTTTTTGGTTGCATGCTTCTCGAGCGAAGAAAAAAAAAAATACTGTTGACGTTGCTCCTGGAATGTCGCACGTCGAACGATCGTCGCACATGGTAGGGTCTCTAGCAAAGTGATCATCTGCAGCAATATACAGCATAATGAAGTTAAATAAGCGCTAGTTGTCCATTCAGGAAGCCTGCACGAATGTGCACACTAAGTTTCAGGTCATTTGAAGAAACACGCAGTGCGTGATGCGACTTCGAAGTTGATGTGTACAATTGTACACGCCGTGACTGAAAGGGATAAAGGGGACGCTCATAGCATCCATCCATCCATCCATCCGGCACACGCCACGCTCGGTGCAAGCGCTAGTTAGGTGACTGCTCAAGGGCCGCGCCTCTCGCTTGGCTCGCTTCCTTTCTCTTCGCCGGGAGCTCACTAAGTCAACACTCTTCGTTGCCGCTGCGCAGCATGAACGGAAGCAGCGCGACGGGCTCGCAACGCAGCAGCAGCACGGGAAGATCTCGCGTTGCCATAACCAGCCAACACATGATGCCACGTTACGCTCTCTCATGCGTATCGTACGACTGCAAACGTCCCACCACCATCAGGGGCACCTGTATCGATGTTGCCTTCTAGAACTTTCCATTGCGTCCCATCATCGATGATCCCTTGGCAACATACTTTACTGATCATAAAGCAACCATCTTTAAAGGGAAACGAGTCCCCAAGCTCATCGAGGGGCGCCCTTCTTGTACTTTGTAAAAGTAAAAGAACATCTCTCGTGTATATGTAATGCATATAATTCATCCAACATAAAGCAATCATTAAATTTAAACCAGTCCCCGAACTCATCGAGGGATGCCCTTCTTAAACTTGGTAAAACAACATATCTTGTGCATATATAATGTTTATATTTCATCCAAATGTATAAATACTTCATCAAAATGTATATACTGCATCCAACCGTAAATTAATAAATATTGTTTATGTAATCCATATAAAACAACGTTGTCACGTCTATATATGATGGTATAGAAATGTGTTTGAACTTGGTAAAACAACATCTCTTGTGTGGATATAATACTTGTAGTTCACCCAGATGTATATATACTTCATCAAAATGCATATAGTACATCCAACCGTAAAGTAATAACCATTGTGTATGTAATGCATATATAACGACGTTGTCACGTGTATGTGCGATGGTAGGGAATGTGTACGGAGCATTCGCGGGTTATCCCATCATCTCCGAGGAAGCTCCTCTAGCATCATTCACTTGGTGGATTTTTATTCTGCGTGGCTGCTATTACCAAGTGGGCCGCGCTGCAACGGCAGCACTTTCAGTCATATCCGTTTGCGCTTATGTTGTCGATTTGGAAAAATTGATCATAAAGAAATCTGCTGTGACCAACTTCTCTCTACTACATATTCTTTGAGCAAATTCTTTCATCTTTTACATGCACGAGTGTGAGATTACTCTCAGCTACATTATTCATTCGAACGTAGCCATATATGCGTTATAGAAGTTATCACAGGGAAAGAATAGAACATTCTTGCAAACGGGAAAAAACATCCTTTATTTATAATTCCTAAAGCACCTGCATGCACATACTTTCAACGTCCCTGCCGCTTCTCAAGATACGGTTTGTTTTACTGTTCACGCAATTGCTGCGATATATCTGCGGAGGAATGCACTAACAAAAGTTACGAATGATATTCACATCATCGCACAGTAAAGTGGACTTCGTTTCGATAATACTCACGTCTGTGCTCTAAAGTGAGTGCTGACGTTACGTCAGTACATAAGTTACCCTTTCAGCGCCAGTGTAGTAGACGTGCTTGGTAAGGCAGCGATGTGCACACAACTACTACGCTTGCAAAAACACGTCGATCCACCACGTAACGCTTGGCTCAAAGCCAAAAAATGCAGTATAGACAGCTACTCACCGATTACTTCGCGTGAAACTGATTTACACAAGGCTTGGGATCTGCCTCATTTTTATATTTACAACTATGAGTACATATTACACAAATATGATATCTGCTGTGGGCCTACTATGGTACGCGGGAGCTCACCCAAATCGGTCCGGGTCATCAGACAACATTGGAGCTGCAATTATCGATTACAATCAAGAAACTTGATCCGTGTTGGACTCTATCGCGATAGAAAGTGACCTTGTGAGAGCGCCATAAAAAAGGGAACACACCCATACTTCCAACAATTAAAGATCTGCGGCAATTTTAACAATTGATTCAATTGATATGAAATATCACGAAATGGTCACTGTAAGGTAACGGAAACGTGCTGTGTTGCAGTATTTCACGTACCAATCGCCACCGCCACGTTGTGGAGGTCCTGGAGTCTCTGTGTCGTCCGGTTCCCGAGTTGTAGACCTTAGTGGTGTGTCACTAAGGGTCGAAACCCATTTCCCGTGTCGTACGTTCAATCCGTGCTCGGAGCGCGGGATCCATCGGCGTGCTGTTATGCCTGCTGCTGACGTAGCGCACAATCCAAAACAAGCCGCACACAGCAACGTTCTTAGATTCTTTCAGTTTGCAAACGCCACCGGAATGCGGCGGCGAAACGCGGCCCCTTTCGTTTCCCGCTCCCTAGATGGCGCTTCCGACGCCTTTGGACCGGCCGCCGCATAGTAACAGAGCGTGCGCACAGTGTTAAACAGAACTTACGCAGTTAATTTTTTGTAAGGGGAGTTATTTTCCTAGATAGTGAGCGAAGGTAATTACGAGTGTTCAAATAAAACAGCAGTTGAGCCGGTGCCCCAGGGCAGAGACGCGAGTTCGATGTCTGAATCTTGCGGGACTTCTGTTTATTCAGCTCTATTGCGTTCCTGTTCTTTAAAATTATATTGTATATGTTAAAAATTGTTGACAGTGGGCCATAGCATTAAGGCTAAATGCTAGAGGGCTGTGCACTTCGTTTCTGGTGCACGTTAGGGCAACCGTATTTGACCGAAATTTCTGAAGCCCTTCACTACGACGCGCCTCACAATCATATCGTGGTTTTGGCTCGTAGAACCTTAGATATTATAATACCATGAGCCATACACCACAGCGATCTGATGCCGCCGGTGATGTTGAAGTGTAAAGCCCAGAAACACTCGTTCTTTCCAGATCACTCAATCCTACGATTCGCATTTTTTTTCAAAGATAGATACCGAACTACTTGAATAAAAGCCTGCATTTTTTAAGGCTATAAATTGCGAAAGACATCGAGTACAGCAAAAGTGAAATTAAACACAATTTATTGAACGCTGCGACAAACTGAAAGCCACTTCTTTTTTTCAAAGGCAAGAGCCAAAGTTACAGGAGACGTGCTTTTTGTTTGCTACAGCCACCTTTTCCTTGATTTCTCACTTGTGGTTGAAATCCCCGGAGAAGAAATGCATTCTCGTCACAATGACAAAGTTCAATATTTGGCAAGTGAATGCTGTTACATGGTCTGAACAGCACAAACGATGAATGCTGCACTTTTCAAGCTCTTCCAGCGCCTTCCAGAAGATGGTTGCACAAGCACCAGCCTCATCTAATGTTGCAAAAACTACATCATTCCCAACTCTGATTACCCTTAACATTTTAGCTGTTAAATGCTTCTGCAGCCTTCCTTGAAACTTCTATAAGTCGTCAGATATGCATCAGAGCCAACTACGGGCGCTGCACTGCTTATGTCTGCTAAGCACAGAAGGCGTGCTGCATGCTTTTGAAATTTGTACATTACATATTGCCGCGAGTCGTATATTTCATGAGTGTAAGCTTCACCCACAAAGACTCTGGGCAACGCGCTGCGCAGGCCTCGCCGTGATGTGTAGGAAGCTTCGCGATTGTTTTGGAACAATCTGTTAAGATTGCGCGCCGCACGAGAATGTTCCAGCTTTGTCGAGAGATAACGCCCCCACCAGCGATATCGCTGGAAAGTTCGATAGCGCCTGTATAAAAGCCGACGCGCTTGACTGCTTGTCAGTTGATCGACGGTCGACGCTCTGTCCGCCGCTATCAGTGTATTGTTGTAGCTTTCAGTTTCTCGGCCACAAGTTCGGCCTAATAAAGAGGTTCATCTCGACTTGCCGACTGCGGCCTTCGTCGACGTCACGACCACGTGACATCTGGTGGAGGTGCTGCTGCTTCATGATCCGGACACCACCGCGGAGCGCTGACCCAAGCCCAAGCCGCGAAGAAGACGACTCTAAGGACAACCCGAATCCTCGAACCAGCCGCCGGCAGAAGGGACTACAACCAGAGTACGGGCTCCTTCCCGAAAACGCCAGGCAGCCGAAGACCGTCACATCGACCATCGAGACGATGACTGACGCAGTGCCCCCTACGGCGATCGTGATGCAGCCACCCAGGGAGCCGCCGACGTTCCGTGGTTCGCCATGTGAAGACCCCGAGACTTGGCTCGAGACCTTTGAAAGGGTCTCAACATTTAATAACTGGAACTGCGAGGACAAGCTGCGCCACGTATACTTCTACCTAGAAGACGCCGCGAGGACGTGGTTCGAGAACCGAGAATCCACCCTACAAACATGGGACCTCTTTCGGACGACGTTCCTAGGCACGTTCACGAGCGTGGTCCGCAAGGAACGGGCCGCGGCTATGCTGGAGACCCGTGTGCAGCTGCCCAATGAAAATATTGCCATCTACACGGAAGAGATGAATCGCCTGTTTCGACACGCCGACCCAAGTATGCCCGAAGAGAAGAAAGTGAGGTTCCTCATGCGGGGTGTCAAACAGGAACTCTTCGCTGGATTGATAAGGAACCCGCCGAAGACGGTCGCTGAATTTGCATCGGAAGCTTCCACGATCGAGAAAACGCTTGAGATGCGAACGCGGCAATACAACCGCAGCTTCTCGGCTACAAGCTACGCCGACGTTCAAGCCCTAGGACCCGCCGACCTGCGTGAGACGATTCGAGCAATCGTGCAAGAGGAGTTGCGAAAAATTCTACCTCCGTCGCAACCTCACGTAGAGTCCATCGCCGACGTCGTGCGCCAGGAGATCCAGCATTCACTCGGCGCGCCTCAGCTAGCAGAGCCGCAGCCGCAAGCTATTAGCTATGCTGCTGCAGCCCGCCGTCATGCTCCTCCTCCACGCCCCCGCCAAGACGCCACACCGCCGCAGTACCGTCACCAGACGCCGCCGCCGCCACCGACGCCCTACCGACCACCTGTCGGCCAGCGCAACACCCCGAGGAAGACCGATGTCTGGCGTGCCCCCGACAACCGCCCGCTCTGCTACCACTGCGGAGAGGCCGGCCACACGTACCGCCGCTGCCAGTACCGACAGATGGGACTACGCGGATTCGCTATCAACGCGCCGCGCCCGCAGCCAGGCGAACGGCCGCGCGACATCAGCGACTACCTCACCGGAGCACAGTGGCAAGAACGACGACCTTCCCGCTCGCCGTCGCCCGGCCGCTACATGTCACCGCACCGCCGGCCGTACACTGGCCCAAACCGGGGCCGGTCGCCTAGCCCGTATCTGGAAAACTAAGGGCAGCAACCGATGGAGGTGCGGTTGCTGAACGACGAAATGCTGAAGATCCTCCGCCGTCGACGACGACGCCGCGACGAAGTTCCGAGCCCCCGCCGCACGCCGAACGACGTCCTGAAGACGAAACTTTGCGACCGGAAGCAGACCTGACGACGCAACGCGGAAGCAGCGGTGCAAACCGACGCAGCCGTGACCCGACGCCGCGACGTAACCGCAACGCAAGACGGCGGACTAGCGACCTCGACGTTCTGATCGACGGCCACAACGTCACCGCTCTCGTCGATACTGGAGCCGACTATTCCGTCATCAGTGGGCCGTTCGCAGCACAGTTGAAGAAAGTTAGGACTGCTTGGGAAGGCCCCGAGATCCGGACCGCTGGAGGCCATCTGATAACGCCGATTGGTGTCTGCACGGTACGAGTCACCATCAATAACCGGACTTATCCTGCGAGCTTTGTAATTCTACAAAACTGCTCCAGGGATGTGATACTGGGAATGGACTTCCTAAGTGACCACGGCGCCGTCATCGACCTGAGGTCTGAGTCGATAGCACTGAACTCAGACAAAGCGCTCCCGCCCCACGCGATGCCAGGCAACCATGCATTGAATGTCATAGAAGAGCAGGTGACCATTCCGCCGCGCTCCAGCGTCATTATTTCCGTCGGCACCAAAAAACCTGCGAACCTTGAAGGCGTCATCGAGGGCGATCAGCACCTACTCCTGAACCGTCAAATTTGCGTCGCACGAGGTATAGCCGAACTGCGTGACGGTAAAGCAAAAGTAGTGCTGACAAACTTCAGCTACAAATATAGGCACCTCAACTTCGGTACGACGGTTGCCTACATCGACGAATGTGTAGCCGCCAGCGATGCTTTCGCCCTCTTCGATGCTGCCGAACCTGCTTCGACGAATAGTGGTCCCGAACCGGATTTTGACGTCAACCCAAGCCTTCCGAAGGCCAAACAAGACCAGCTCAAAACCCTGCTCTTGCAATACAAGGACTGTTTCTCGTCGTCATCGCGAGTCCGACAAACGCCCCTTGCGAAGCACCGCATTATAACAGAAGAAAATTCTCGACCACTCCGTCAGAGCCCATACAGAGTTTCTACTCGAGAGCGCGACGCGATAAAGAAACAAGTCGACGAGATGCTATGCGACAACATCATCCAGCCGTCCAAGAGTCCGTGGGCGTCACCCGTGGTGTTAGTGAAGAAGAAGGACGGGACACTGCGCTTCTGCGTTGATTACCGGCGCCTGAACAAAATCACGAAGAAGGACGTGTACCCCCTCCCACGAATAGACGACACCCTGGATCGACTTCACAACGCGACGCACTTTTCGTCGATGGACCTCAAGACCGGCTACTGGCAAATCGAAGTCGACGAGAGAGACCGAGAAAAGACTGCCTTTATAACACCCGACGGCCTCTTTGAGTTCAAGGTCATGCCTTTCGGTCTTTGCTCGGCACCTGCGACGTTCCAGCGTGTCATGGACACCGTACTGGCCGGATTGAAGTGGCAGACGTGCCTTGTGCACTTGGATGACGTTGTCGTGTTTGCCTCAAACTTCGACGAACACCTCCGGCGCCTTGAAGCTGTACTTCAAGGAATCAAGACGTCCGGTCTCACCCTAAAGCCAGAAAAGTGCCGCTTCGCGTACGGCCAACTCTTGTTCTTGGGCCATGTCATTAGTAAGTCTGGAGTTCGTCCGGTCTCACCCTAAAGCCAGAAAAGTGCCGCTTCGCGTACGGCCAACTCTTGTTCTTGGGCCATGTCCTTAGTGAGTCTGGAGTTCGCCCGGACCCACGGAAAACAGCCGCCATTGCTGCCTTCCCGCCGGCCACCGTTAAGGCCGTACGCCGATTTCTGGGCTGGAATGTTCGCGAAGCCTATCATTGATGCACCGCCCAGTCTGTGCCACGTACACACTGCCGCACGAGCACGGAATGTCATACACGATGCATGTCGCACACTCGGTGAATGGCTTGGTGTGCCTCTTAGAACAGCTCGCTCTGCATCCTTCCCTTTCGTTCACAGGGCGGCACATGCCGCTCATCTTGAAAGGTGCTGAAAACACCACACGAACACCGGCACGTCGAGCCGCCTTCTAGACCCGATGTGAAACACCGTGGGCGTAGGGGATCACTGCCATATTGCGGTTCGGCTCTCGTTCCTCCCGAGTACGACGCCCCTGTACCTCCGTCAGTAGCACCTCAGCCAATGACACAAGCAACTGCCGTAGAAATCCCGCGGCCAGGAGCCTCTCAATGTGGTTTGAGAAACTCGGATGGTGCACCAAATGCGCGCAGGAGCGGAATAACGCATCCCACATGGCGGACAGTGCAAGGCCACTTTTCACAATGCCTCTTTTCACGCCGCGCTCCGAACGCGAGCGATTGGCTCACTAAACCACGGACGACGGCGTGTCGCTGGGTGTAAGCAAGAGTTTATCAATTTACCAAAAGCATTTGAAGGACCGCGTTTCAAAAAACGCGTTAGGGAATACTGTTATGCCAATTGCGCCAAGTTGAAAATGGCTTCAAACGAAAGCTGAGTGTGAGGACTACATGTGATTACCTGACCATTAACATAACTTGCTTAGTTTGACCACAGTGACCGTTTTTGTCTCAAAAAACAGGCCACACTTTTCGCCGTTTCCATAGACCCCCATTGTGCAATCTTTAACTGCTCTGGGAGCAAAATTGAAGCTTACTGCAACATAACGGCTGCAGTCTTCTCGTGCGTTTAGGTTCCAGAAGCGCTCTGCGGTCTGCGTTGTTCAATATTCACCCTCTACACTTCATTATTCGGGAAAAACTCGCTATTTCCATTGAAAACGCGCTAGCTTCCCGCCGCAGCCACCAGGGGTGCTGGCTGTAATGAAATGTCCAAAACCGGCTTTGAGTAACTACCGAAAGGTGAAAAATGAAATAAGGAGGGAGGAATTTTACGATAATTCAAGGGGAAGCGGTTAACTGTTTGAAGCGAGACCGGGTTGCCTTAGAACGGGGAGTTATAAAGCGAGATTCAGTAAAGAAGAAGAACAATGCACGTGCTGCGGGGAAGATAAGGAAACTGCGGAGCATGTTCTGATTGAATGTGGAGACATCCACACAGGTGTACGTTAGGGCACGAGCCTACATGACGCCTTGGGTTTTAGAGACAATAGAAAGCTGAACACACCCGCGGTTGAAATAAGTAAGAGACGGTTAGAGTATTGGTGACAGAAAATTAGAGAGAAAGCACAAAAATAAATATTGTAAAAAATAAGGACATTCTGCCGTAAAGGGCAGAGAGGGAACTGAAAACTTAAGTTTTTTTCTGGAGTAAGATAGTTTTAATTGAAGTAAAGGCCAACACTAAGAAAAAGAAGAGTAAAGGGTGTCGAGCCTGGTGGCACACTTGTCACCACCCCGTTATAAAGGGGACGCTCACAGCATCCATCCATCCAGCCACAACAGCTGGATATGGAAGTGCTGGCTACACGCACGTGTTGTATCCGATGGCTGCTTACCAGTTTTTAGCTTTGCAATTAAGACTTTCTGCGGGGATCTTACCCTGCGGACAGGTGTAGAGGCTAACACCGGGCTCTGTTGCGTACGTCCTGAACTGCGGCACCGAGCACTGACTGGCCTACCTTATAAGGCGCCTTCAAAGTGAGCTACTGCATATTGTAGTGCTTTCAGTTTTTGTCAGGTGCACCCTAAGCGGGAGACCTTCCCAGATAATTATAGCTGACGTGCATGTAGCATTCAAAAATTTCGTTTTCAGCTCGCTTCGGCGCTCCCGAAGAAAACGATGCAACCGCTGTGACACTGGCGTAGCCGGAGCTGGGTTTTTATAGGTTTTTGGTGGGGAGAGGAGTTAAACCCCTCCGAAATTTTTCAGTTTTGGATGTTCATATATATACGCACAGATACAAACACACTGCACGCACATGCACAAAGTGTGCTTAAACGCCCCCCCCCCCGCCACCCCCCTCCTGAAAAAAATTTCTGCCTACGCCGCTGCGCTGTAGCCACGCGATCCTCCATAGCACGTCACGCCGACGGTGTCGTAAACTTTTGCAGTGGTGGGCATCACCCCAATAATTTATATGCGCCGTGCCGTGTTTGCGCCTATAATTTTTGCGCTGTGCTTCAGCGAATACACTATGAAATGCCCAACATAGGGAAACTACATTGCCATCACTTTTCGTAGAGTCTTTTTCTGTTTGTGAAGTTGCTGTAGAGAATACTGTGAAACATTGCACTGGCGAACAAATACATGGACAGGACAGGAAGAGACACACGACGCCATACTTGAGAAAACTATTATTTAATCTCCAACCAAAGTTACGAAAACGCGTAAGAACCCGACGTTTCGGAACCGGCTTGGTTCCTTCCGCAGGGGGGACTGCGGCGACTTTGCGGCGGCGTCTTGAATGCACTCTCGCGGCGGCCAATGACCCCACGCATTACCGCAGAGCGTAGTCCATGCGCATATATCGGGGGGGGGGGGGAGGGTTCCGAGGGAAAGCTTGATGTTTTGAGGGGTTCTCTGAATGTGCCACGACTCCAGTAGTAATCTCGTCCTCCATTTGGTTTCACTTTCAAAGATGGCCGTTCCGCTGAAGTCTACTTTGGTTTCACTTTCAAGAATGGCCGTTCCGTTGAAGTCTATAAAAATAGACTTCAACGGAACGGCCATCCTGGAAATTGAAACCAAATGTAGGAGGAGATTACTACTATAGTCCCTTGAATACTGGCTAGTCTACCGTCCGCATGGCGCGCCGTATGGGGAGGAGTTGACACTTCCTAAATGACCCCGCAGGGGGCGCTGCGTGCTTTCGCAACGTCACCCGCTCATTGCTCTCGCCTGCTTTTTCGCTGTGTTGTGGTGCTGCGGATCGTCCGTTGTGTTACTACGAGCACAACTGCGATGGCGTGTTTCCTGGGCTACGTGGACTAGTGGTGTGCACGGGCTCCGGGTAGCCCGAAAGCCCGAGCCCGACCCGGCCCGCGGGCCGGGCTCGGGCGGGCCGACGTATTTTCACCTCGGGCCCGGGCCGGGCTCGGGCTACTTGGAGTTTTATCGGGCCGGGCTCGGGCCCGGCGCAAAGCCCGACTCAAGCCCGAAATATAGAGAATGAGCGGGAATTGTTTTCCAGCACGCATACAGCGCCTTTTCCGCGACCGCCCTTTACCGCTTTTCCTTTCCATTCGCTACTTTAAACGAAAAGGGGAGCAGGTAAAGCACTGCCTCTGTTGCACTCCGACAAACAGAGAGCTATAGTGACGGCGCCACGCGACTGTTCGCGATAGATTTAAGGCCAAATTCCATATGAGTGAAAATGCACGCGACAGCGACGAGCGCCCCGACATAGATCGCCTTCGTGCAAGCTGACGCTTGCATGGGCATACCCCATACTCGTGACGGCTTTGACGAGCGAACTCCATTGTTGCTGGCATGAGGCCGTCTACTTGTATAGCAAAAGAGACGCGCTGTCGCAGCTATGCACTGCAAATAAAATATTTGTTGCATGCCAAATTACCGGAAAACGATGTTTTGCTTTCGCAGCGAACCTTCGAAAAGCCGGGCCGGGCCGGGCCGGGCCGGGCCCGGAATTGTATTTTCGTACGTCGGGCCGGGCCGGGCGGGCTCGCAGCCCTTTGCCGTCGGGCTCGGGCGGGCCTTCGACAAAGTCAGCGGGCCCGGGCCGGGCTCGGGCTCGGAAATACGGCCCGTGCACAGCACTAACGTGGACCTCACGTCATCAGTCTGCGGGAATCAATGACCATCCAAATGCAGCACAATGTTTAGTGATAGTTAGTTCACTGGCGTTTTATAACATTGCAAAACCACCTAAATCAGGAAATTGTGCCCCGGAAGTTATCATTGCTCTGGCTTTCTCTTCCTGAGGTACAAAGGGAAAGCAAGATTGCTGTACTGGATAATTTGATTGATGGAGGAATGTTTGGTGATGCTGAAAATGCACTGGAAGGTTGAGCTTCGCGCAATAGCAGTTCGTCGGACTATGCGTCTTCTGTGACGGCGAAAAGCCATGAAATGCTTATATATTATGTGGCAGGGTACACAGTAAGAAAGATCCTGAAGAAGACTTCCTGTAACGAGTGTACATTGCTGCTATCTGTGGAAAAGCGCAGTGATGCTTCTGAATTCACATCAAATTTCGACAATGGAGTTTTGATGTACCCTTAGGGTCCTCTTAAAGGGGCCATGACACCCAATTTTCCATCATAATCTGTGTTATGTGGATTAATCCGTGTGTATTCACAAATAAGCTGGCGAAACTTCAGCGCATTTGGTCGAGCACCTAATTTGTAATCGAATATTTTTATAAACACGCGAGCGGCCCGAGAGTCAAGCAACACTGGTGCACTCGAGAGCCGTGACGTGACAAGCAGCTAGCTGTGCAAGCCTCTTCATTGCGGCGAACGATATTGTTCCGTGGTCAGGTGCACGTGATATCGAGATAATTGAGCTTTCTTCAGCTTGGCACTGAAATGGGAAGATTTGCAGCGGCTGAAACTTCGGTAGAAGACGACGCCTCTGTTCCGTGGTGCACGTGACGTCACAAGAGCCATAGCAAAATGGCGGTCGCCGGCGGTGGGCGGGCTTTACAGCCGGCGACTTCTAGGTCTTGTTTTGCACTGAAATAGTCTTTTACGGCCCACTTTTGAAATCCGTATAGGCATAATAGACCTTCGACTTCTAGTTTTTGCTAAAAACCACAAATCTTTGGGCGACCGTGTCATGGCCCCTTTAAAACTGTCCTTGAGGACAGCTTCACTACATTTTTCAGCGTAAATAAGCTATACGAGCAAAGCATTCTTGACTTTGCCGATTTCATTACGCGGGTACAGTTGCCTGCACTAACCTGCACAGAGAATGCACAGCAAATTACTTGCCGAATAATGAAGTTTTACATTCTTCTACGGCTGTGCTTTTTTGCTAACTCCCATGAACAATGAGAGAACAGCAAATAAAAAGAGCAGCTGAAGCACTTGAAAATGAGAAGATGTAAACAATTTTCCTACCTGTGCAATTCTTCATATTTATTTGCTTTGATAACCACTTTCGTTTCCGCATTTTAGTTTCTTCTTGATGCTCATGACAATAAAATTTTTGAAAGCAATAGTAAACAGGTTCTTTCAGTGTCAGTTGGTGCCGTGCCACCTGAGAAACAACCTACACACAGTACCATGCATTCCTGTGATATATGTGCTTCGGCAAAGCAAGCCTTTGCGAACGAAAGCGTGTGAGAACTTCTTAATCGAACCGGTTAGTATTTGCCATGGGCACAATTACACTGCAGCAAAAAATAAACAAATATTGCAAGAAATGGTCAAGCTGAACCACGCTGAACGTGCGCCCGCGCTTCGGCGACCCGCAGCTGGTCGGCGAAGTGCCGCTCCCCAGCATGAGGACTGCTCGAAGCGCCACCACCCGCATCATTCGGTAAGCGTGCTCGCTCTCCTCGGCGGACGGCAGACTAGACAATATTCTAGGTACCCTATTACTACTGGAGTCGTGGCACATTCAGCGAACCACTCAAAACATCAACCGTTCCCTCGGAACCCTCCCCCCGGTGTATCCGCATGGACTAAGCTCCGCGGTAATGCGTGGGGTCATTGACCGCCGCGAGAGTGCCTTCAAGACGCCGCTGCAAAGTGGCCGCAGACCCCCCTGAGGAAGGAAGCAAGCCGGTTCCGAAACGTCGGGTTCTTACGTGTTTTCGTAACTTTGGTTGGAAATTAAATAATAGTTTTTCTCAGTTTTCTTACCCAACCAGACAGACTTCTGTCCAATGTTTACCTTCAGCGCCATACTTCAACTGAGCTCTATTAAACGTAAGGCGTCGTTTTTGTACTCCAGTAGTGGCGGCTTTTTCCTGTCCTGTGTTGTTCGTCAGTACAATGTTTCACGGTATTCACCAGAACCAACTAGCCCAGCTGTCAGCGCTTAGTACATTAGAAAAACCAGCAGACGATTGGCATTTCATTGGCGAGCACTGTCGGCGCATTGTGTGCAAAGCCTGGGTCCTGCCAAGCCCAAAAAGATTGCAAACAATTGTTAATATTTGTTACCAGCAAGATAAATAGGTGCAAAGTAAAATAAAAGGGTACGTCTCAGATATCGCTTGCAAATAATTTCACTTTAACGCTATACATTGTTGAAGGCGTCTTTCCAGCGACCTAGTGAGCTGCTCAAGTGCGGCCGCCGGCGACTTTTCAGTGTGCGAGATAGGACTGCTCATTCGAGCACGCGGTCGCGCTAGGACCTCTGCCGCCGACGGCGACCTTCCATCGAGGCGGCCGCCCCACTTGACGTCGAGCGTCATGCTTGCCGGTGTTGCGAATGGCGGCAAACTTTGAGAGATCGCCGGGAAGGCCACTCACAAGAAGAGCCACTTTCGAGGCAGCGACAAAGCACAGGTGAATACGGGGCTAGTCTTAAGTCCCCGCCGGCAGGGCTGGGCAAAGGTACTTGGAAATTGTATCGCGATACGATACAATATACTCAAGCAAGAAGTATTTGAGATACAAGATACTGCCGCAATAATTGTATCCGATACGATACTTGGCAATTGTATCTTAAGATACTTCGATACATTCGCAAATTTGTTTTATAAATACACATAATGCAGCAGCAAAGGCCTATGCACGAAAATATCTGCTTGAAAATTTCTTAACTATGGCCAATTTTTTAAATTTATTTATTTACATCATACTGTGGGCCAAATGGCCAAAGCAGGAAGGACAAGGTATAACAGAAGAAATATACGTGCGAAGGCACACATGAAAATCTGAAACGAAGGAAGGCGAACAAACAAACAGCTCTAAAATGAAAATGTTCTTTAGGAAATAATGAGAATATATTTATGAATTTATTCAGGTGAGACCAGATGACGAAAATGTACCAGGTTCCATTCCTCAATAGTCGGGGGGGAATACAATAAAGATAAAAAGAAAGAAAATGAAATGTTTGTTATTATTTCAAAAAGTTGCCCTTCTTCGCTCAAAGTAAATTAGTTTCTTTCCGAAACGACATTTTGGGGTTTGTTTTAGCTTCTTAAATGGACAGCTCTTTGTACAATTCGCGACAGCGTTTCTTGCTTGAATTTTTTGAAATTTTTGGGAGTCGCTGCTCAGCTTGCCGACCAGCTAACGGGCTGCCATCTAATCACGAGAACTTCCATAAGAAGCCTTCTCACGATAGCGCAAAAACCGGTGTGGACTTTTGCCTTGTCCGTAAAAGACCGTTTGTGCAATACCGTATCACCGGACAGGTGTACAGCAGCGAGAACGCTGGTACAGAATTTTTTCGACGCATCGTGCAGCGGCGTAGCCAGGGGTGGCACGCCGGGCCTGTGCCCCCCCTCTGAAATTTTAGATGCGAAGTATCTCTTGCTCGGGGGTATGTAACGCGGCGTGGTCATCTGCACGCAGCGTTGTGGTCCGCACTCACACTACGCGTGCGTGACTCTCCTCCTTCGCGCTCTCCAACAGCTGCGTTTTGCTCTCTCCACTTCTCTACCAGCACCTGCTTGCGCTTCTCCTGCGTTCTCGCTTCTGCTCTCACGGCGCATACGCTACTCTCCTCCTCTAATCTTCTCTCCTTCAAATGGCAGAGGGCTGCGCGCGTTCAGTCCAGCGCTTTACTCGGTTGGCGGCTCTGAAATGCGGGCTCGACATGCCGAAGTTCTCTCCTGCGCAGCGCCGCGATGAGGGCCAGCGCACGCGCGTCCCCTTCCCCTCTCTCTCCTCTCCTACGCTGCCTCTCTCTCGCGCGCCTGTCGACGTTCCCCGCACGCCCTGTGAGAATTAACGGCCAGGCTAGAGGGAAGACACGACGCGCGTAGTGTTCGTCTTCGCGTTCCACGACGCGAGGTCGGTAGCATGCCCAGCGAACGCCAACGGAACGTGATTTCGCAAGTGCTCCGGCTTCGCATCGCCTCATGGTTCCCTTTAGCGGGAGATGGCGTAATTTTTTTTTTCACATGGTATACAGAGCACAAAATCACACTCGATCACACTTATCTTCTCAGGCTCTATGTCGGATCAAGGAGGTGCACCCCCAGGAAAAAAAAAATTTCTGCATACGCCACTGGCATCGTGTATACGAGGGGTCTCAAGCACGCGGCTTTGCCCGCACATATGACCGTCTTTGTCTCATTTATTTATTTTTTCTTAATAAGTATGTGCATGAGCTACATTGACATGAGTGGTCTCAAGCATTCTTTTCGTGAGGACATGTGGTCACCATGTGTTGAAACATAACCATGGAACAAAAACTCGGTTCGATCCCGGCCGCGGCAGTCGCATTTCGATGGAGGCGAAATGCTAGAGGCTCGTGTACTGCGCGATGTCGGTGCGCGTTAAAGAATACCAGATAGTCGAACTTTCCGGAACACTCCGCTACAGCGTCCCTCGTAATCATAACGTGGTTTTGGGACGGTAAACCCCAGAGATTATTATTATTGACAAAAAGTTGATATTTCAGACGGTATGTTTCTAGAATCCTGACTCCAAATTACTTTCAGAAATGACCTATATATGAGATATGGGAAAGGCTTCCCATTAATTGGCAGCGTGAGCTGCCATCTTGTTCAGGCCGCTTTCTCTCCCCCCTCCCCCTCAACCTTCTTTACAATACTGAGCTGGCTTTTGCGGGACTGCATTTAGTGACTGCGGCCCGCTTGTTACAAGATGAGTTTGAGACCCCTGGTGTATACGTAGAGACGTAAAACTGCGATGCATTGTCATATTGTACTTATCTGCTGACGTAAAGCATTCTTTGTTGATATATACTCACTAAAGTGCAATCGTTCAACAACTATTTTTTGAACGAGAGAACGTGTGAAACCCAGAAATGTCTCATACGTATTGTATAGTTGCACAAAGCGTCGCGAGATACCGCCGCTATTCACGCTATTGCCACTTATAGTTCCGATTACGTGGCGATTAGTAATAGTAAAAAAAATTAGGAATGCCTCAAACAGGAAAACAAATACAAGTAAAATAGAGAGGCGGTTCCGTATCAAACGTTCGCACTGAATGAGTACAGAAACACGATACAGACGGTGCACTTAATAGCTATGACAATTAAGCATGAAGTATCGTTAACTCACCTGTTAAGGTGAAAATAGAAAATTCAGTGCCTATGGAAAATTGCCTGAAACGGCTCGTTAGGACGCTAAGCAGAAAAACAGAGTATTCGGTATAACAACGTTTCTCGAACCACCTTCCTAACATCTTTAAGATGGCCCCTAATAATCTCCATTGTTATAACGCAAACTCAATTTCGCTATTTTACTAAGGGGTAAGCAGGGTGTTTTGTGCTGTACACTCAAGGCGCGCCCACATAAATATATATCTGTTTTCAAAATCGCCTTGGCAACGTGTAAATATGTAATCAGTATTAGACAGTCGAAAAGAATAAAGCAGACATCGTATTTATGTAGCCCGTTACAAAAGACATACTGCAGTGACCAGACCGTAAAAAATGGTACAGAGACCTAGGTAATGTATGGGATGCAAGAGGACACCTAAGAAAGCACTTGTGCTAGCATTCAAAATATGTTTTCATAAATTATTTTAATAAAATAGCAGGAAGATATGGTAGGCCAAGATATCTTCTGTTAGGTAAACGCTTGCTCTATTATATCTAGCATCAGTACCAGTGGTGCTAAAGTTGTTAGAATCTGATTTGCATAAAAGGTAATTCACTGCATGCAAGTCAAAACTTACATCCACGAGATCCTTCAAATCGTTTATATGTAAAAGCCACGAGACGGCAAGCAACACCATCTTTGCACGCATCAGATTTCCGTTACGAAGCAAGACGCCAGATAATCTTCAATAACAACACTATAGCAACATCAGAATTTGCGCAATAGACGCCGCAGTCATTGGAGTACGCGGCGCAGGACAGTGGTTAAGAGCAAGTGTCGTGGCATTCGCGCTACTAAAAAGAAAAGAAATCGAGAAAACAAAAGGTACGTGGGCTGGGTATAGATGTCCGCACGCTTGTTTCTGTCGGGACTGTGGGAGCGCTGCCACGTGACTCTGCTCCACAAATAGGGACGCGCAGACCTCATTTTCTGCCCTCACTGGAGGGCACTGGGGGAAAGATAAAATTTCATCCCTGCCTTTAGTTTTATTGAGATAGCCTAGCGGCGCCAGTACAAGCTTGAGGAGCGGAGTTTGGCCCGCGATTATTGTTCCGCACGGTTGTGTCGCGTTAGCAGTATCTTGTATCTTAAGATACACGATACATTATCGAATGTATCGGAAATACAGATACTTGTTTTGCAAGACGTATCGCGATACAGATACAATATACCCAGAGAGTATCTAAGACAGTATCTAAGATACATGTATCTTCGATACTGGCCGCCGGCCCTCGCGATGGGTTCCGAACGTGTGACGTGCAACAGAATCGATTAGCGATGGGGCGATCGCTATGCGTTTGGTACTGCGCGACCATGCGCAGCAGTTACAAGAAATGATCACCCACTTGTGGCAAAAGTCCGGCGCCGATTTTGTCCGACTGTGAGAGTGAAATAATCCTTCCAACAGGCTCATCCGCCATTTGCAGCCGGTGACGATGCATTGCTGTAACTTCGATGGAGAAATGCAGCGTGTCGTGTCGACACTAATAGGCGCGTGTAATAAGCAGCAACATACGCTAATAGATGTGTGCTGTAAGATGGTCATCCTAATAACCTCCAATGACTTTCTAATTTATTGTATCCCTCTCTGAATAAACGCTTTTCGTTACCGGACTGGTGGCGTGCTAACGGTTTATACGGTTATATCTACGGCGCCGCGGCATATTTTTTACGTGTTTGAGTTACTTGTCAAGCCTGAGACATCCATCAGCACGACGCCGTGAACACGATTGTGGGGACTGAACCAACAGCGGGGACAGTTGTTTCCCTTCACGATGTTTGCACACGGCACGCATCTGTGTGGCTCCTTCCTAGCAGCCTAATTGTTAGTCGCGTTGGCCTATTGAAGTCCATTACACCAATATCAGGTAATTTTGACTCAGGGTACATGCACCACATGCACCACCTGGAATAAAAGAGTGAGAGCAAGGTAAATCGTCAAGCTGGAAACAGACTGGATGCGGCTATGTTGGTGGTTTTGGTCACTGCCAGCATGTCCATGTGATAAAGTGGTTATGGATTCATTTAAGCAGTTTCAGGCTAAGGCTCCATTTTGAGCCGAAAGTAATGTTTTTAAAGGTGTTTTCAATCGGATAGTGGCAACTGCCTGAGCGACAGCCTGAGAGACCGCAGGTTGTCAATAAAAGGGCAAACTTCTTCAAATTTGTCCGTTCACTTGCCGTGACTGCAGGCGCACTCCACCCATGCCTGACGCCAAAGTACTTGCACGTCATGAGGACCAGACGGCAAGTGAGCAGGT
Organism: Rhipicephalus sanguineus; assembly: GCF_013339695.2. NCBI lineage: Eukaryota > Metazoa > Arthropoda > Arachnida > Ixodida > Ixodidae > Rhipicephalus > Rhipicephalus sanguineus. The sequence goes on along the minus strand of NC_051176.1, from coordinate 10,871,275 downwards.
TGAAGGTATATTCATTTTGAAAGCTGGTGATAAGGCTGTTTCTTTTCGTATATCACTGTAAGCAATGACTTGAATATAGAACATAGCGTTATTGAAATTGTGTGCTGGTTTAAACCTCTCGGCGTCGTTTTCCACTCTCGGTTGAGATGGTATGACCATGTAATGCATATTGAAAACAAGCTCACTAGGTCCGTATGCTTCCTTTCCACACTTCGGAATGAATTTTCGCCAGAGTGCAAGCTTACAATTAGCCACGCTATATTTCAATCCTACATTTACTATTCTCATCTTGCTTGGGGCCCATCATTCAAAACAAATATAAACATTATACTCGGCCTCCGCAAGAAGGCAATTAGCTTGATCACTGGTGCTTCTTACACTGCCCATACTGCAAATTTATTTGAGCAGTATAACCTTCTACATGTACATGTTATGTTTGAGTGTCGCTTGCTCTCCAGCCTAGATTTTCACCTCAATGCTGATCTGATTTCCGGAACAATCTTGCTGAACTTAAACCTCGTAAAAATGCTCGTACGCCAGAAGCAAACAAATATACAACAATCCCCGAACTTGCGAGCTGCGCGGTAACGAAACGCTTCGTTTCACTTTACCGTATGCACTAAATGATCGCAGCATAAACAATACAAATATTTTTACAGCCTCTTTGGAGAACTTTAGGTTGTATCTCATTAACGCACCTCAGTCTTCCTGTTTGTCTAGACGAACACTGTCTTGAGAGCTTCTCATTAGTTTTGGGTCATAAAGCCTTATGTGCCGTTCAACGGCCGTTCATTGTTTTCTAGTATCCCGTTTGACTTTTGATTTTTTTTTGCTTCACGAGCGCAAATGTTGCTCTTTTCTGTTTTCCAAAAAACGGCAGGAAGTGGAAGATGGAAGCTTGCGATGAAAAAAAAGAGGGGGTGGGTGCTCGAGCCGACGTTTCGACAAGTGAACTTGTCTTCTTCAAGGCTGGAACTGATTTCCTTAACTATCATGTGTATATGCTTCGTGCCCTCCCCAGAGTCGGGGTGGGAAGGGGGGGGGGGGTTGTACATTTCGCTGAATGGTTGTCAGTGGAAGCACGTGGCTTAACTGACAGAAGAAAGGCTTAACTTTCGTTGGTGTCCGTTGTGTATGTACTTACCATACCGAATCGATTCAAGAGCCCCCTTAGAACGTTAATACCTGCTGGCTGGTGTGTATTGAACTTGTGAATAAGGTATGACTGTATATTTTCTGTCCCTTGGGGACCGGAAGTTTGAGTGAAGTATGTAAAGCTTGAGATCTTCGAAATTGTGACCTGCTACATTAAAATGATGTGCCACTGCTTTGGGTAACTTCTTCGCCGTGTCCGCGTGAGGCCCGTCTAATCTAACATTCACAAGTTGTCCAGTTTCACCAATGTACCGTTTTTGACAATATGAACATTCGATCATGTAGATAACGTTTGAAGTAGTGCAGGTAAAACTAGATTTTATATGATGGACGTAATCACTTCCGGTGCCTTTAACTATATCGTCATCGTGAAGGTGTTTACAAGTCTTACATCTTGGACGATAGCAAGGTGTTATGTGGGCAGTAGAATGAGGGTTTACTTTGCATGCATTAACATGTCCTTAAAATTCCTATTGCGGCAATGCACGACCTTTGGTACTCCAGGAAACGCTTTTCTAAGGCGTTCGTTGCTTGCCAGTATTGGGTAATACTTACGGGGATATTATTTATGTTTGGTAGCTGATTTGAGTATTTGGTTATAAATGCTGGCGGCTGGTTAGGCTGTGCTACGGGGGCTCTTTGAGCTAGTGATGATTTCCTATCTAGTTGACATGCTTCGTTGTAGACCTTGTTTAGAGCATCTTGCGGGTAATTTCTTGCGGGTAAAGGTCGAGATGATACAGGAACACGTTATCTGCGACGCTGAAAACATGTGATAGCGGGAAGTGAACGGCTCGGAAATGATTGAGCTACCTTTTTATAAATGTTGTTTAGGCACAGTGCGCGCCGAATGGGAAAGATGGTTAGAGCCTACAGTGCACGTAATGGAAGGCAAGCAAGCAGGCAGTGAGAAAGCAACTGCATAACAGCGCTCCTGCTGATTGTCGCGTTTAGTTACAGATTAAGCTGGCCTTCGCTGCATACAGATCGCTTGTTTCGTGTGTAAGAAGAATTTTGACAAAGTCACCTAAACCATGTGCTCGCGGTGTCTCGCGTGCTTCTGATTAGCGAATAATGGCGGGGTAAGTTGAGGTTGCAAGCTGCTAACTGCGTACGCGTTAGCCCTTTAGAGTGGGGTAGCAGCCCACCCCCGCACACGCTAGACACAAATGATATCTGAGAACACATTTTTCTTGACGAGAAGCCACCAGAGCAAGGTTTTGCTGCAGCAGAATAATTAAAACTGAGATTTATGCACAATGCAAGCTGATAACAGCCATCAGTCGCACTGAAGTGAGCACACACAGCAAGGGTCATTTTGGCCCGTTATATCTCGTGAACAAAGCAAATGAGGACATAAGGTATTAAAACCGTGTGTTCACTGACAAAAGCGCTCGTCGATAAAAAATTGTCGCGAAATTGAAGACCAGAGTTTTTTTTTATTTTAGTTTTTGAAAATGAACTTTTTTGAAAAAACTCGCTTTTTCACTATTTTTTACTTTTTTTTTGCGCTGCCCATAGAGAATTGATCTTTCGTATAGATGTTGAAAAGGCCCTTTTCTATATTTGACAATGTTTTGAAGCTTCTGTTTGAAATTGGAAAGGCGCCACGAACTTAGCACACTTTTTTGATTTCGGCCGTGCTTGCTATTTTTTCCCATTTTCTTTGTTTTGAGGACGGCATAAAAAAAGCATGGATGTAAGTCACAGTAATGCCTATTAAAACCAGCAAAAGTATTTTTCGAGAGAGTATTTATAGTTCGCATTAAGTTCGGCCGTGAAATCCGAAAACATTGCAGTGAGCAAAAACAGGAGACCCACGTCGCCACCTTCAAATATTTTTTTGGCGCGCTGGGAGCGTTCCTTCGAAATAAAATTTTCGCTTCCGTGCACTTTGAATGTGCCCACATAACATATAAAAAACTCAGGCAAAACAAAAATATCTACCGGGCAGGCATGTTCGATCTCTCGTGGAAACACCCTAAAGAGCTTTCCCACGTCGAGAATAGCAGAGGTCCCTGGTGGCGCCAGACGGACATATCTTTCATTTGGCAACAATGCGTGGCCCACAATTATCACAGCACAAAACGGTCATAAAATGTGAAACCGTGAACAGTTCAGGAAACTGATTCATGCAGCAACGCAGAAGTGAGAGAATGTGTGCGGCGCTGCTCAGTATAAACGTTTCGACTTGGTCTGGCTGCTGCCTACACGTGATGAGCGCGGCCCATGGCTAGGTGCGAGTATTCTGTGCCGATTATTTACGCGTTCAAACACACACACACACAAAAAAAATCCGCCAGATCCCACGCACTGTGGGAATCGATGTAATGCGAAGCAGTCAGCAAAGAGCTGTATACATCGCTTTGTTTATTTTTGAGCGAAATGAAATCATTCATGCCATGGCATCTAGTTCACCATATATCGCATGTTTGCCATGCACGCGTGCATGCACAATATGGTATATACCATGCCAATGAAACGTATATTCCGGTATATACACTGCATGGCCGGTCATTTATGTTCATCACGCACTCCTGTCATGCCATACCAATTTTGGTATATATCCAGTTATCTAAGCGGCCGAAAGCGCAACATAACAGTGTCATGTAAATCGTACCGTACATGACATGCATAACATAATTCGCATGTTAGGACCTGTCATTTAGGTTCGCCATACAGTCACATCGCACAATACCAATTTTGGTGCATATCAAACGAGCGAAATGGCAGCGAGTCCACCATGAGCGTGGCATGTAAATCATGCCATACATGACATGCATGTCATGGTTTTCATGTTACCACCTGTTATTCATTTTCTTCATACAGTCACATCGCGCAATACCAATTTTGGTGTATATCAACCTAGCGAAACGGCCGCGAGTGCGTCATGAGCGTGGCATATAAATTATGTCGTGCATGACACGCGTGTCATGATTTTCATGTTACCAGCTCTAATTTACGTTCGTCGTACAGTCGCGTCGCGCAATACCAATTTTGGTATATATCAAGCTAGCGAAACGGCCGCGAATGCGCCATGAGCGCGGCAAGTAAATCATGACATACATGACATGCATGTCATGGTTTTCTTGTTACCACCTCCAAATTACGTTCGTCGTACAGTCGCGTCTAGAAATACCAGTTTTGGTGTATATCAAGCCCGCGAAACGGCCGCGAGTGCGTCATGAGCGTGGCATGTAAATCATGACGTGCATGACACGCGTGTCATAATTTTCATGTTACCACGTGTCAGTTATGTTCGTCATGTCGAAATGTCTCGTGATACCAGTTTCCGTATATATCCATTCATTTAAACGGCCGCGAGCGCCCCGAGACCATGTCATGTAAATCATGCCGCACATGACATGCGTGTCATGATTTGCACGTTAGGACCTGTCATTATGTTCGCCATGAACACTTGTCACGTCATACCAGTTTTGGTATATATGAAATTAACGGAATGGCCGCGAGAGCCCCAAGGCCGTGGAATGTAAATCATGCTGTTCATGACATGCATGTCATGATTTTCATGTTTTGACTTGTCATTTATGTTCGTAATGCGGTCATGTTATTTAATACCAACTTTGGTATACATCCGATTAACGAAACGGCCAGGAGAGCACAAAGTCGTAGGCGGCTAGATAGATAGATAGATAGATAGATAGATAGATAGATAGATAGATAGATAGATAGATAGATAGATAGATAGATAGATAGATAAATAGATAGATAGATAGATACGCTCAAACTCGCAGAAGTTCGCTAAGAAATGCTTCGCATTTAAAAATGATTGTTGAGAAAAAAAGCCGGCAGATCCCACGCATTGTGGGAATCGATGTAATGCGAAGCAGCCAGCAAAGAGCTGCATACATCGTCTTGTATGTCATTGAGGAAAATGCGTGTCATGGTTTTCATGTTAACTTCTATTATTTATGTTCGTCACACAGTAACGTCGCGCAATACAAACTTGGGGGTCGATCAACCTAGAGAAACGGCCGCCAGGGCACCATGAGCGTGGCACGTAAGTCATGCTGTACATGACATGTGTGTCATGACTTTCATGTTAACTCGTGTTATTTATGTTCGTCACACAGTCACGTCGCAAGATACCAATTTTGGTGTATATCAAGCTAGCGAAACGGCCGCCAGCGCACCATGAGCGTGGCACGTAAGTCATGCTGTACATGACATGCGTGTCACTATTTTCATGATAACTCGTGTTATTTATGTTCGCCACACGGTCACGTCGCAAGATACCAATTTTGGTGTATATCAATCTAGCAAAACGGCCGCCAGCGCCCCATGAGCGTGGCACGTAAGTCATGCTGTACATGACATGCGTGTCATGATTTTCATGATAACTCGTGTTATTTATGTTCGTCACACGGTCACGTCGCAGGATACCAATTTTGGTGTATATCAATCTAGCGAAACGGCCGCCAGCGCCCCATGAGCGTGGCACGTAAGTCATGCTGTACATGACATGCGTGTCATGATTTTCATGATAACTCGTGTTATTTATGTTCGTCACACGGTCACGTCGCAAAATACCAATTTTGGTGTATATCAATCTAGCGAAACGGCCGCCAGCGCCCCATGAGCGTGGCACGTAAGTCATGCTGCACATGACACGCGTGTCATGATTTTCATGATAACTCGTGTTATTTATGTTCGTCACACGGTCACGTCGGAAGAGACCAATATTGGTGTATATCAAGCTAGCGAACGGCCGCCAGCGCCCTGTGAGCGTGGCACGTAAGTCATGCTGTACATGACATGCGTGTCATGATTTTCATGATAACTCGTGTTATTTATGTTCGTCACACGGTCACGTCGCAAGAAATCCATTTTGGTGTGTATCAATCTAGCGAAACGGCCGCCAGCGCCCCATGAGCGTGGCACGTAAGTCACGCTGTACATGACATGCGTGTCATGATTTTCATGATAACTCGTGTTATTTACGTTCGTCACACGGTCACGTCGGAAGAGACCAACATTGGTGTATATCAATCTAGCGAAACGGCCGCCAGCACCCCATGAGCGTGGCACGTAAGTCATGCTGTACATGACATGCGTGTCATGATTTTCATGATAACTCGTGCTATTTATGTTCGTGACACGGTCACGTCGCAAGATACCAATTTCGGTGCATATCAATCTAGCGAAACGGCTGCCAGCGCCCCATGAGCGTGGCACGTAAGTCATGCTGTACGTGACATGCGTGTCATGATTTTCATGATAACTCGTGTTATTTATGTTCGTCACACGGTCACGTCACAAGATACCAATGTTGGTGTATATCAAGCTAGCGAAACGGCCGCCAGCGCACCATGAGCGTAGCATGTAAATCATGCTGTACATGACATTCGTGTCATGATTTTCATGTTATGACTTGTCATTTATGTTCGTCATACAGTCATGTTACGCCATACCAATTTTGGTGCACATTCGATTAACCAAGCGACCAGGAGAGCAAGAAGTCGTAGGCGGCTAGATAGATAGATAGATAGATAGATACGGTCAAAGTCGCAGAAGTTCGCTAAGAAATGCTTCGCATTTAAAAAATTACACCATCTCCCGCTAAAGGGGACCACGAGGCGATGCGAAGCCGGAGTTCCCAAGGAAAAAATTGTAGCGCAAAGCAACACACGGACAGACAGAGAGGACGGGACTGGCCTCTCTGTCTATCCGTGTGTTGCTTTGCGCTACAATTTTTTCCTTCGGAAGTCATGAACCAACTAGCCCAACAAAACGTATTGCGAAGCCGGAGCACTTGCACGATTGCGTTCCGTTGGCGTTCGTTGCGCATGCTACCGACCTCGGTCAGATTGTCATCGAGGCGGTCACGCACGTTGCAGCTGTGCCCGAAGCTGCAGTCGAGGAATTCGCGCTGGAACCGGGCGTCGGCACCGTCGAAGCCCGGCCGTTGAAGTTGTCTAGCCAGGCGTTCTGCACTGACGTTGGACTCGCGTTGTCTGTCCGCAGCCGACGCTTTGGCTCGACGCTGACGCTTGCCTTCGACGTCGGCGTTGCGTACGGCAGGGTTTGCTTGCCGACGCTGCCGTGTCGTTTCGGCATGTCGAGCCCTCGTTTCATCCGTAGCAGTTTCCCGCCGACGTTGCCGGTTGCGCTGGGCTTCCCTAGCCCGGAGCTCTGGGTCCGCTTGCCGACTTTTACGTTGCCCTTCGGCGCGTCGAGCCTTCCGCTGCTCCGCGATCTCGGTAGGCGTTAAAGGGATACTGAAGAAAATTTTCGTCGTCGAGATAAATGGCCCAATTGAAAGATTGGGTGCTGAAATTTGTTGAAACAACCTTCATTTGAGCCAGAGGCTAGCGGAAAATAATGAATTTAATAATGTATTTTTTGCAAATTGGAGCGTCTAGCGGCCGCGCCGCGAGCTAGAGAGGAAGTGACGCGAAACTCGGCGGATACTGACTCGCCAACCGTGCTGCTGCAAAATCGCTTACCAATCGACATCGCAAGCCATCACCCGCTGCCGCGCGTCTCTCTCAAAACGCGTTTTCACGGTCGGGAAGGTGTTCTCCGTGCGTGTGCTCAACCGGCAGCTAACGACGCCATTGCCGCGCTATCTGCCGTATATTTGTTTGCTCAAGCGGAGCTTGCGCCCGCGTCTACGAATTTGCCGTTTGTGTTGTGTGCTGCTAAGTAATGTGAACGGTGAAGCAGCTGACACAACGCAGAATGCCTCAACGCTGTTCTGCGCTAGGGTGGGCGAGAAGCAGCGTCGGGAGCGACGAGTCCTCTCATACCTTTCCGACAGAGCCGAAGCTTCGAAGGATATATCTTCGCGCGGCGCGCCTATCGCAGCCAACATGGGTGTCTTCAAAGCGTGACTTTTTGTGCTCCGAACACTTTGAGGATAGTGACTATGAGTCACTGTAAATAATTGCTCGTCCCGGCTACCGATCTGGCTCGACGTCCTCGCTGTCGCTTGACAAAGCAAAAGGTCACACGCATATGTGTGTATTGGGCGCATCCGTTTTGGAGGCCTGTCGAACTCGGAAGTCGCAATCACCGCTCGTGGAACCACTGTCACTCGCACCTTGCATATTTGCGCGCTCGCGACACGCTCCGTAGTTGTAGTGGTTTTTGAGGAAGAAGCGCAATTTTGTCTCCCATGTGGGGAAAAGGCGACAAGGCTCAGCGGCACACCAGCCACCCTCGGTTCTTGAGAGTAGAGGTGGAGAAAGGGAAGTACTATCCACTACTCACAATCAACTAAACATACGTCCAACTGCTCGAAATTACGTGAAATTAACGCTGCTTATAGGAACTGTCGTGTCGTCCCTGTCGAATGTAAGTGTTTTCGTCGATTTTTCAAAATTTTGTTCAGTATCTCGTTAAGGTATTGCTGCAACTGGCGCCGACGTTGACGTTCGAACTCATGACACCGGCGCAGCCGGCGCAGTGACTGAGCGTGTGTACGACCTAACGCGAGCCTTTTGTCTAAACGAAAAAGGGGAGGGGAGAGGGGAGGAGGTGTGTGGAGAGGGTTTGCGCATGCGCAGCAAAGGTGGTCACGCCGCACATCGTCTGAACTCCGCGATAAGATGCTTCGCATCTAAATTACACCATCTACCACTCAAGGGAACCATGAGGGGATGCGGAGCAGCATTGGCGGCGCACACCAAGTTTCCGTTACGTTCACTCGGCGTTTCCGTTAGTGCGTGAGGTTTGTATTTAGTGTTCGTGTTATCATTACATTGTGTTCGTGCGTTGCTTTCCGTTAGCGCCGAGTGAACGAGTGGCGCCGATGATGACGTTACAACTCATCTGAACGGGAGCGAAGCGAGAATGACGGAAGCCGACCGAGCGGGACGCGCTAATATACACATGAAATGAGTGAGGGAGAGGAGAGAGTGGGCTACAGGCTGTATTTGGCTGCGGAGCGGCTGCATCACGTGGGAGGAGAGGCTGCGCCGCGGCTGCAGCGGCCGAACACCTGCGTAAAGGAGGAGAGTGGGAGAGAGAGTAGGCGCATGCGCAGTGGAGCGCGGACGCCACCACCGACGTCGGATGCAGCCCCGAGCAAAAGCTGCTTCGCATCTTAAACATTACCATTGCGAAATATTTCATTTGTTGCTGTTTTTGTTCTTGCCTGCCTCCAGAAGCTACTGAGATAGGCTGAAAGTCTTCGTAACACCTGCGAGGTCTCCTAGCTGTTGGGTACAGGTGTCTCAGCTTGCGACTGCTTCTGCGCAGAGCTGATAGACGAAGCGATCAAGGCATCGGTGAGTTAAGGCAAATTTATATACATATAACAGAGGCGTTACATATTCGGCGCTGGGGCCGACAGCTTCTTGGGCTCGCACAGCGGTGCAACGACGACCCGGGATTTCTTCGCTCGCCGTCTCTCTCCGCGCAGCTTGGTTCTTTTATAGCCCTGGCTGACCCCTTGCATCAGCCAGTCGTCCGAAGCCTCCAGTCAGGAACCGCCGTTGGTCGCTGGCTCGAACCGGATCCGCGGGGGAGAGGGCTTCCCGCACGTTGCGTGAGAAATTTGCGTCGGTTGCGTCAGACGCATCGCCGGAGTTGCCGGAGATTGCGTAAAACTCCCGTCTCATTGCATCAGCTGGTGTTGACGCTGGTTGCATCAGACAGCTGTATGTATGTTGACGCTGGTTGCGTCAGACGTTCCACCAGCTTGAATGCCTTGTCAAAGCAAGGAAGTTTGGGTTGGGAGCCATGGCATAACATAGCATTGTTTTACGCGCCTCAAGGAAAACCCGCCTACATCTATGAGACCTGCGATGAGGTAGACCAGGCATTTCTTCAGGAAGAAGAAATGCCTGGTCTACCTGTGGGCTCGACAGCTGTGCTACAGCACAGAGCAGTAACCCGCTTACCTTTGCCATGCAGGTATTCACGCTCGCTATCTCGCGCGTGCTGTTGCCTGCCTTATCGTTCGCCACCACCGAGACTGTGTCGACATGCCGGTCCCAAGGAAATGGCTGGGAAACTCAAGCCTTTTACCGTACAACGCCCCTTGCCCAGCCGGAAGCCAGCACCTCAACCGACCAGATGGCGCTAACCCTGGAACACTCGAACCTCACTTCACCGTGGGAGGCCGCATCGCCTGGAACATCAACCTTTTCGTCGCCTACAAAAGAGCTGTGATCAACCGCGGCGCTTCGTGGGCTCGACAGCTGTGCTACAGCACAGAGCAGTAACCCGCTTACCTTTGCCATGCAGGTATTCACGCTCGTTATCTCGCGCGTGCTGTTGCCTGCCTTATCGTTCGCCACCACCGGAGACTGCGTCGAAATGCCGGTCCCAGGAAATGGCTGGGAAACTCAAGCCTTCTACCAAACAACGCCCCTTACCCAACCGGAAGCCGGCACCTCAACCGACCAGATGGCGCTAACCCTGGAACACTCGGACCTCACTTCATCGTGGGAGGCCGCATCGCCTGGAACATCAACCTTTTCGTCGCCTACAAAAGAGCTGCGATCAACCGCAGCGCTTCGTGGGCTCGACAGCTGTGCTACAGCACAGAGCAGTGACCCGCTTACCTTTGCCATGCAGGTATTCACGCTCGCTATCTCGCGCGTGCTGTTGCCTGCCTTATCGTTCCCCACCACCGAGACTGCGTCGAAATGCCGGTCCCAAGGAAATGGCTGGGAAACTCAAGCCTTCTACCGAACAACGCCCCTTACCCAACCGGAAGCCAGCACCTCAACCGACCAGATGACGCTAACCCTGGAACAGTCGGTCCTCACTTCACCGTGGGAGGCCGCATCGCCTGGAACATCAACCTGTTCGTCGCCTACAAAAGAGCTGCGATCAACCGCGGCGCTTCGTGGGCTCGACAGCTGTGCTACAGCACAGAGAAGTAACCCGCTTACCTTTGCCATGCAGGTATTCACGCTCGCTATCTCGCGCGTGCTGTTGCCTGCCTTATCGTTCGCCACCACCGAGACTGCGTCGAAATGCCGGTCCCAAGGAAATGGCTGGGAAACTCAAGCCTTCTACCAAACAACGCCCCTTACCCAACCGGAAGCCAGCACCTCAACCGACCAGATGGCGCTAACCCTGGAACACTCGGACCTCACTTCATCGTGGGAGGCCGCATCGCCTGGAACATCAACCTTTTCGTCGCCTACAAAAGAGCTGCGATCAACCGCGGCGCTTCGTGGGCTCGACAGCTGTGCTACAGCACAGAGCAGTAACCCGCTTACCTTTGCCATGCAGGTATTCACGCTCGCTATCTCGCGCGTGATGTTGCCTGCCTTATCGTTCGCCACCACCGAGACTGCGTTGAAATGCCGGTCCCAAGGAAATGGCTGGGAAACTCGAGCCTTCTACCAAACAACGCCCCTTACCCAACCGGAAGCCAGCACCTCAACCGACCAGATGGCGCTAACCCTGGAACACTCGGACCTCACTTCATCGTGGGAGGCCGCATCGCCTGGAACATCAACCTTTTCGTCGCCTACAAAAGAGCTGCGATCAACCGCGGCGCTTCGTGGGCTCGACAGCTGTGCTACAGCACAGAGCAGTAACCCGCTTACCTTTGCCATGCAGGTATTCACGCTCGCTATCTCGCGCGTGCTGTTGCCTGCCTTACCGTTCGCCACCACCGAGACTGCGTCGAAATGCCGGTCCCAAGGAAATGGCTGGGAAACTCAAGCCTTCTACCGAACAACGCCCCTTAACCAACCGGAAGCCAGCACCTCAACCGACCAGATGGCGCTAACCCTGGAACACTCGGACCTCACTTCATCGTGGGAGGCCGCATCGCCTGGAACATCAACCTTTTCGTCGCCTACAAAAGAGCTGCGATCAACCGCGGCGCTTCGTGGGCTCGACAGCTGTGCTACAGCACAGAGCAGTAACCCGCTTACCTTTGCCATGCAGGTTAGTAAACCATACGCTCTGTTCTCAAAGAAATCAAGCAACTACTTTTTGCTACAGCTGCCGAGCCCACGGTGCTGCTTTTTAATTGTTGTTGAGTGTACTGACGTCATTCGTTCCTTGCTCATGCAATCGGGCGACGTTGAGTCAAATCCGGGTCCTAACACAACCGCTATACTCGACGAATTTCATAAAATATCAGCTGGTCAGTCCAAACTAATTTCTGAAGTAAGTAACCTGAAAGATCAACTTCTAACCACAAATCAAACTATCGCCTAGTTGAGCCAGCGGATGAATGATGTTGAAAAACATTGTCAGAGCCTTATTTTGCTTCGCACAGAAATAGACAACATAAAGTCCAACACTGCCCAGACAGCTCGCCAAGTATTCGCACTCGAGGCACGTCTTGACGATGCCGAAAATCGATCCCGGCGAAACAACTTGGTATTTTATGGCCTGGTATTCAGAAAGTTACGCCCAAACCGAAGAATTGGTCATACAGCACTGTCGTGAGCACCTTGGCCTTACAATAAATCCATAAGAAATTGAAAGGGTTCATCGCCTGGGCCGTCACCCTATCGAGCGCGGTCGCCCTATCATCGTTAAGTTTAGCTTCTACAAAATGAAAGAAGCTGTTCTTTCTCATGCTCGAAAATTAAAAGGAACTAATTACAGTATTGCACAGGACTTCTCCCTCTCTGTCAGAAACGCTCGTAAGCATTTGGTTGCTTTTGCCAAAACTAAATCTGCTCGTTTCCCACTGTCTTACAAGACACTTTTTTATTGGCTCAAAGAAATATATTTATGACGAAGTCTCGCAAGCTGTCAAAGAATTCAAATAGCAATCAACGGGCTGTAAAAGAAAGCAATCGCATCATAGCAAAGTTCCTCGGACTAACCTTACATTGTCTGTAATCTTCACTAATATTCGCAGCTTCTTGCCGAAGCGTCAGCTTGTGTCAAATGTTGTCTTATCGTCTACCAGCAATGTGCTCATATTAACTGAAACATGGCTACATAGCAACATCAGTGACGATGAAGCTCTAGCTGTCCTGCCTAACTTCTGTATTTATCGCAAAGATCGCAAAGATGGACGTGAATCAGCAACTATCATCTTCAGTATTCCACGTCGATTCGGACATTGAAATTTTATGGATCATCTGCCGCGTGGTGCCGCGAACCGTACTTTTAGGCGTTTGCTATAGGCCGCCCCAAAGTAACCCCGACTTCCCGTACAAACTGAACAGCATTCTAAACACTCTTACAAGAGTGCATCCAAACGCTGACATCGTTCTCTTCGGGGATTTCAATTATCCTCACATTGACTGGCATAACTACACAACTTTAACAAATAGCCCAGAAGCAACTAACTTTGATGATGTGGTTCTCAAGTTCAACCTCTCACAGTTGATATCTGAACCAACTGCGTGTCGCACAGAGCTCGTCAAACATCCTAGATTTGATACTAACAAACAACCCCGACTGTATGACATCCATAACACACTTAAGGGAAATAAGCGACCACAAGGTTGTTCATGCAACCTTTAACTTTGCCCCGCTAGTATGTGAAACCTACAAAAAAACAATTCGACTTTATGATAAGGCCAATTATGAAGCTATCAACAGTGAGCTAACCCGCTTTTTCCCGGTATTTGATACGCAATTTCGTAATCATCCAGTGCAAGAAAACTGGTTGTTTTTCAAGAGCAAAGTACTAGAGCTAATTGATAAGTATATCCCGGTATGTATTTTCCGTGCTAATAAAAACAAACCATGGTTCAACAAATCACTAAAGCGACTAGAAAATAAGAAAAAAGATACTTCCGAGCTGCTAAACAGAGCAACAACCCACTTCTGTGGGATAAGTACTATTCAGCAGAAACCGAGTACCTCACGGCAATACAAAACGCTAAGTGCAAGTTTTTTCACAATGACCTTCCTTGTATGCTAACACAAAATCCTAAACAATTTTGGCGGGTGATTAACCCAGAACAAAAACACACGATAACACTAGCTAATGAAAACAATGATGTTATAAGTAATGCAGAATGTGCGGACGTATTTAACACCGCATTCGCAAGTGTATTTACTAATGATCGTGCAATGCCTCCGATTGCACCAAGATCTCGGTGTATTACCAGTGAACTACCAATGCCTGACATTGTATTTTCCATTAATGGCATAATATCTTGCATAGAACGTCTCAAGTTAACTATCATCAGCTGGTTTTGACGAAATTAATTCGAAGTTTTTACTTAATACTAAGAACATTTCGGCTGCTATCTTGTGTCTTTTGTTTTCTCAGTCCCTTTCAACAGGTCACTTGCCCGATGACTGGAAAGTGGGAAAGGTCGTTCCCATCCATAAATCTGGCAGTAAGCAGTCACCATTAAATTGATCGTCCAATCTCGTTAACAAGTATACCATGTAAAATCATTGAACATGTCATTTGTTCACAAATCATGAACTTCCTAGACTTAAATAATTTTTTTAATCCTTCACAGCACGGTTTTCGCAAAGGTCTATCCTGTGAAACTCAGCTAGCTAACTTCCTTCATCATTTACACTTAAACTTAGACTGTAACCAGCAAACTGATGCCATCTTTTTAGATTTCGCGAAAGCGTTTGATAAAGTGTCTCATCAGCTCCTTCTTTTTAAACTTTCTAGCCTAAACATTAACCCTAATGTTAATTGGATTGCAGCATTTCCGAGGGATCGCTCCCAATCAGTTTTTCTTAATGAGTGTGTTTCTAATCCTCTTCCAGTTACGTCCGGTGTTCCCCAAGGTTCGGTGTTAGGTCCTCTACTGTTCCTAATATACAATAACGACTTACCTTTACACGTTTCATGTCACATTTGCATGTTCGCCGATGACTGCGTCATTTATCGTACTATTACTAATCCATATGAGCAGCGAGAACTTCAACATGATCTTAACTCTATTCAAGCATGGTGTGACCATTGGCTCATGACACTTAACCCAACTAAATGCAAATCATTATCTTTCTCACGTCTGTCAAAACGCCTTAACTTTCCTTACACACTGGGTAATGTTGACTTGGACAGAGTCGAATCCTATAAGTATCTAGGTGTAACATTGTCATATGATCTAACGTGGGGTGCACATGTCACTAACATAATAGCGGGTGCTAACAAATCACTTGGATTTCTAAAACGTCATTTACGTCACGCTCCCAAACGCCTGAAACTTCTAGCCTACAAATCTATTATCAGGCCAAAGCTTGAGTATGCCGCTGCCATTTGGAGCCCGCCTCAGGCCTATTTAACAAACTCGCTTGAGGCACTGCAGAACCGCGCGGTACGATTTATTCATTCATCATATTCGTACCATGTCAGTGTGTCATCACTGAAAGAAGAATCATCTTTATTAACTCTTGCACTTCGTCGCCGCATTGCCACCCTAGCTCTGTTCCATAAGTTTTATTACAGCTCACGTGACCGACCGGATTTTATCACCACTCCAGCCCGCATATCTCATCGCACTGGTCATGCCTTACAAGTCACCCGTCCACGCAGCCACACCAAGACATTTTCTGCCTCGTTCTTTCCACGGGCATCATCTGAATGGAACGACCTTTCCCACAGCACTGCCGCCATTACCTGCCCGAGTTTATTTTTGCAATATGTAACACATTGCCTGTCTCGCAATTAACATACATGGTTAGCATTTTTTGTATAATTTCTCTACATCCACCCCTTATGTAACATCCCCTAGTGGGGTCTTTAAGGTAATAAAATGAAATGAAATGAAAAGAAGAAGCAATTGATATCTTGAACAGGTACGCCCACCGTTCCTCTGATGCTTGCAGGCGAGGTTGTAGGCTGCAAACTGTGTACACTTTAGCCCTTAAGAGGTCGGCAGCAGCCCACTTTCGCACAGGCTAGACACAAATAAAATCTGAGAATACATTTTTCTTGACGACAAGCCGCCAGAGTAAACTTTTACTGCGGCAAAATAATTAAAACTGTAGATTTACGCACAGTGCAAGCTGAAAACCATTGATCGCACTGAAGTAAGCACACAGCAAGGGTCAATTTGGCCCGTTATATCGCGTGAACAAAGCAAATGAGGACATATGGTATTGTCACGTGGTCGTGACGTCGACGAAGGCAGCAGTCAGCACGTCCGAGAGGAAACTCTTTATTTGGCCGAACTTGTGGCCGGGAAACTGAAAGTCAAACTGCAGCAATACACCGATAGCGGCGAACAGAGCGTCGACCGTCGATCAACTGACAAGCGGTGAAGCGCGTCGGCATTTACTATACATGTGCTGTAGAATATTCCAGCGTTATTGCTGGTTGTCGCGCAATCTCTAGAATAAGCTCGAGTGTTCGCGTCTCGCGCGCAATCTTAACAAAATGATCTACAATAACCACGAAGTTTTTTGAACAATGAGGCGCGGTTAGCGCTAAGCGTTGATGACAGCCTTTGTGGGCGAAAAGCGAATACAGCAAAAGTGGTAATAAGAAACGCACGTGGCAATGCCCCTCTCTGAAAGAGCATCGTCCCGACACTTAAAAATAAAACACGAATACATACAATACTAAAGAAAACTAATAAAGCAAGCAAACATTAGAGTTCTCAGGTGCCTTAACGAGCACAGTACGGTTAAGGCGCACCACATGCATGACCTCGGGTCGAGCTCGGGGTCTCTGAGAGTTCGTGATGCCGTCGGGGACAACCTCGTAGTAGTTGTGCGCTGAGACGTCGAAGTACCCTGTACGGTCCGAAGTATCATAGAAGAAGCTTCTCGCTCAGTCCGCGTCGTCGTATTGCCGTCCAGACCCAGACACGGTCGCCGGGCTGGTATTCCACGAAGCGTCGTCGAAGATTGTAGCGACGGCTGTCGGTGTGCCGCTGGGTATTGATGCGCAGGTAGGGGAGCTGTCGAGCTTCTTCGGCACGTTGTAAGTAAGCGGCAGCGTCGAGATTTTCTTCTTCGGCGACGTTGGGTAGCATGGCGTCAAGCGTGGTCGCCGGGCTCCTTCCGTAGACCAACTTGTACGGCGTCATCTGCGTCGTTCCTTGGATGGCCGTGTTGTACGCGAAGGTCACGTACGGAAGGACGGCGTCCCACGTCTTGCGCACAACGTCGACGTACATGGCCAGCATGTCGGCGATGGTCTTATATTGACGCTCGGTGAGGCCATTTGTCCTGCGGGTGGTAGGCGGTGGTGCGGCGGTGGCTCGTCTCGCTGTATTTGAAGATCCCCTGAGTTAGGTCCGCAGTAAAGCGGTACCTCTGTCTGTGATGAGGACCTCTGGGCCGCCATGATGCAAGACGATATTCTCCACGAAGAACTTGGCTACCTCGGCGGCAGTGCCTTTGGGCAAGGCATTTGTCTCGGCGTAGCGGGTGAGGTAGTCAGTTGCTACGACGATCCACTTGTTGCCGGAAGTCGACGTCGGGAACGGCCCCAGTAGGTCCATACTGGTTTGCTGGAACGGCCGGTGAGGTGGTTCGATTGGCTGCAGAAGTCCCGCTGGCCTAGTCGGCGGTGTCTTCCGTCGCTGGCAATCTCGGCAAGTTTTAACGTAGTGGGCGACGTCGGCAGGAAGGTGTGGCCAGTAGTATTTTCCCTGTATCCTCGCGAGGTGCGGGAAAAGCCGAGGTGGCCAGCCGTCGGGTCGTCGTGCAGGGCCTGCAGAACTTCTGGTCGCAATGCCGAAGGTACAACGATAAGGTAGTTGGCCCGGGCCGGAGAGAAGTTCTCCTTTACGAGGACGTCGTTTTTCAAGGAAAATGACGCCAATACCCGCCCGAATACTTTCGGAACAACGGCGGTCCTGGCTTGAGGTATTCCACGGCCCCTGAGTTCCGGGTCGGCTTGCTGTCGTTCAGCGAAGACGTCGGAACTTATGGTTCCCAAGAAGCAGTCATCATCGTGGTTATCCTGCGGCGGTGCGTCGACGGGGCCACGAGTCAGGCAGTCGTCGTCGGAGTGTTTTCTTCCGGACTTGTAAACGACGGTAATGTCGAATTCTTGAAATTCGACATTACCGACGCTACCGACAATTCGACGCTACCTGAAGGGTCCTTCAAGTTGGCTAGCCAACACAAGCCGCTCACAACTTTGAAGGGCCTGCAGTACAGGTAGGGGCGAAACTTAGACGTAGCCCAGATGATGGCAAGACGCTCCTTTTCGTTGTGGAATAGTTACCTTCTGCTTTGGATAGGGACCGGCTAGCATAACTGATGACCTTTTCCAGTCCGGCGGTCTTCTGCACAAGGACGGCGCCGAGTCCTACGCTGCTTGCGTCGGTGTGGATTTCCGTATCGGCGTATTTGTCAAAATGCGCAAGTATCGGAGGGATCTGCAGGCGTCATTACAGCTCTTGAAATGCCTCGACTTGCGCCGTTCCCCACTTGAACGTCGCTCTTCCTGAGATGAGTTAGTGGCTCGCCGATACGTGAAAATTTCTTGACGAAGCGTCTGTAATAGGCGCACAAGCCGAGAAATCTGCGTTCGGCCTTTCTTGTCGGTGGGCGGCGGGAAGGCAGCGATGGCAGCTGTTTTCCGCGGGTTGAAGCGAACTCCAGATTTGCTAATGAGGTGGCCCAAGAACAGGAGCTCCTCGTACGCTTCAGGGTGAGTCCGGAGATCTTGTTTGCTTGAAGTAGAGCTTCAAGGCGCCGGAGGTGTTCGTCGAAGTTTGAGGAAAACACAACGACGTCGTCCAAGTAAACGAGGCAAGTTTGCCACTTCAAGCCAGCTAACACTGTATCCATGACTCGTTGGAAAGTCGCAGGTGCCGAGCAGAGACCGAAGGGCATGACCTTGAACTCGAACAGGCCGTCCGGTGTCATGAAGGCAGTCTTTTCTCGGTCTCTCTCGTTGACTTCGATTTGCCAGTAGCCGGTCTTGAGGTCCATCGACGAAAAGTACTTCGCGTTGTGGATTCGATCCAGACCGTCGTCTATCCGGGGAGAGGGTACACGTCCTTCTTTGTGATTTTGTTCAGGCGACGATAATCGACGCAGAAACGTAGGGTCCCATCCTTTTTCTTCACTAATACCAAGGGAGACGCCCACGGGCTGTTGGACGACTGGATGATGTCGTCGCGATGAGTATCGTAAGGTGGGCTAGTTGATAATTCATACTTCTTCGGCATTTCGTCGACTTGTTTCTTAACGGCTTCCCGTTCCCGCGTCGAAACCCGGTAGGGACTCTGACGGGGTGGTCGAGCATTTACTTCTGTTATAATGCGGCGCTTAGCAAGGGGCACTAGTCGGATCCGCGATGACGACGAGAAACAGTCCTTGTATTCCTGCAGAAGGCATCGGAGCTGTTGCTGTTGGCGAGCGGGAAGACGTGGGTTTACGTCGAAGGGGGGCTCAGCTATTGGAGTAGTCGTCGTAGCTTCGTCAGAATCTGAAAAGGCAAACGCATCGCTGACGGCCAAGATTTCTTCGATGTATACAATCGTCGTGCCTCTGCTCAGGTGTCTGTATTCTTGGCTGAAGTTCGTTAGCATCACGCTTCCTTTTTCTTCATGTAACCGAGCAATGCCCCTTGCGACCCAAATGACACGGTGTAGCACCAGACGCTGATCGCTCTCGATGACACCTTCGATGTCATCAACTTTTTCGGTGCTGACGAGATTGATGACGCTGGAGTGAGGCGGGATGGTAACTTGATCCTCGAGCACGTTCAGGGCATGTTGACATGAATTCGTATCCGGCGGTGTCGTTTTGTCCGATGATAAGGTTATCGATTTGGTTCTTAAGCCGATGACGGCGCCATGATGGTTTAGGAAGTCCATGCCAAGTATGACGTCCCTGGAGCAGTGTTGCAAGATTACGAAACTCGCAGGATACGTGCGATTATTGATTGTGACTCTTGCTGTGCGGACTCCAGACGGCGTTATTAGATGGCCTCCAGCGGTACGAATTTCGGGGCCTTCCCAAGCAATCTTAACTGTCTTCAACTTCGTGGGCGAAGGGCCCACTGATGACGCAATACTTGGCTCCAGCATCGACGAGAGCGGTGACGTTGTGGCCGTCGATGAGAAGCTCGAGGTCGCTAGTTCGTCGTCTTGCGTTGCGGTTGGGTGGCGGCGTTGGGTCACGGCTGCGTCGGCTTGTTCCGCTGCTTCCATGTTGCGTCGTCAATTTTCTTCGGTCCGCGAGATGTCGTCTTCAGGGGGCTGTCTGGTTCGCGTCGTGTTCTGAAGGTTTCGTCGCGGCGTCGTCTTCGGCAGCGGAGGATCTTAGGTAGTTCGTCGTACAGCAACCGCACCTCGATCGGTTGCTGCCCTTAGTTACCCGGATACGGGCTAGGCGACCGGCCCCGGTTTGGGCCAGTATACTGCCGGATATGCGGTGACATTTAGCGGCCGGGCGACCGCGAGCGGGAAGGTCGTCGTTCTTGCCACTGTGTTCCGGTGAGGTAGTCGTCGATGTTACAAAAATGAGCTCTGCGTGTGATTACTTTCTCCCCGGGTAATTACCCCTCTAATATTCTATTTCAGAGAATGTGTATACTGCCGTTTACGGAGGTACGCAATTACAAGATGTCCTGTTTAGTAAATAAAATAATAAACACAAACACGCCTCTGCCCCGAACTATTCTCACGTTCCTGTCGTTAAACACACGGCACGCAAGCATCGGTAATCTTAACCTTTCTTTATGCTCGAATGTGTATGGTGAACGACTAATCCAATTTTCTGGTGCTAACTGTGGAAAAATTTGCCTCTCGAAATAAAACTCGCAAGAAGTTTTGACATTACCTGTAAACGATACTTCATTTCTAACCAGGCATTTTCTTCTGTTCTTGTTTATTCTTAAACATTTTCTCATGTATATTTTTTTCTGTTCATGATAGTCATGTATTCGTTGTTTTTTAGTATGGTTCCTTGAATCAGTATAATACTTGTCGCTTATGGATGATACTTTCGCTATTGTTTCTTTTTCTGCACAAGACTGCTTATTCTTATAATCCTTTTTTGTATTGGACCCATCACTAGCCGCTCAGGCTATGGGTCCAAATATTTGCGTACGTATTTTTCGTATTATGATGCAATCAAATTTTCCTTGATTGATTGATTGATGTCGCGAGGCCGTTCGCCTGGCTGCGGGCGCGGCGCGTTGACGGCGAATCCGTGTAGCCCCATCTGTCGGTGCTGGCAGCGGCGGTACGTGCAGCCGGCCTCCCCCAGTGGTAGCGGAGCGGGCGGTTGTCAGGGGCGCGCCAAACGTCGGTCTTCCTTGGCGCGTAGCGCTGGCCGACAAGCGGACGGTAGGGCGTCTGTGGCGGCGGCGGCGTCTGGCGACGGTACTGCGGCGGTGTGGCGTCTTGGCGTGGGCGTGGAGCATAACGGCGGGTTGCAGCAGCATAGCTCATAGCTTGCGGCTGCGGCTCTGCTAGCTGAGGCGCGCCCAGTGACTGCTGGATTTCTTGGCGTACGACGTCGGCGATGGAATCTACTTGTGGAATCGTTTTTACTGCGATAGCAATTATATGGACAGTCTCAGCTGAATTTTGCCGTCGCCGTCGCCGTCATGCACCGTATATGTATAAATATGTATATATATATATATATATAAGCCCCAAAGAAAAGTAATTCAGTAAAATGCTTCCGAAGCGCGGAATCGAACCAGGGCCCTCTTGCTCCGCAGCGAGCGGCGCTAACCGCTACGCCACGACACGCAGAACCTCCACATAGCTAACGGCGAGCGTTATATACACACCCTTTACCGCTGGACGGACTCAGAGACGGCTGCGCTTGTAAGCGTTTCTTCATTACCAGCGAGATGGCGTTAGGAGCGCGACAGGCGCATTTAAATGTCGTCGGCGAGCTCGCTCGCTTCTTCTTATACTTGCGCAGGGAGAACCTTGCCCTTCCGCTGTCTGCTCGCGCGGTTTTCTTGTGTTGAGGGGAAGAGGGATGTTTCACGCTTTCCCCGTGATGTCCGCGCTCATGTTACGGAGCGTACGAAAGTCACTCGAGCTCAAGGGACGCTGCTAAACGAACAAACAGAAGATGAGCGCGAACTATCAAGTGTCACAGCTCGACACTTGAAGCACGCTAGTTTCCTTCGCTGCTTCGGCCGCCTTTGCAACAGGAGCGCTGTTCAAACCGAGAGTATCCACTGGCGAGCCTCACTTCGTATAGCATTAGTTTCTTGCTATCGCATTCATTGCTTCGCCCTTGCGGCGAAACTGTGACTTTTTTTCTGTGTGTTTTAATTTTCACTTTGGTCGGCGCAGTGCCTCGAGGTTCTTTTACCTTCACCATACTTGAGGTTGCGGTGAACGTAGAATTTTTCGCAGCTCCTCTTGCACGATTGCTCGGATCGTGTCGCGCAGGTCGGCGGATCCTAGTGCTTGAATGTCGGCGTAGCTTGTGGCCGAGAAGCTGCGGTTGTATTGCCGCGTTCGCAGCTCAAGCGTTTTCTCGATTGTCGAAGCCTCGGCAAGGAATTCGGCGACTGTCGTGGGCGGGTGGCGGACAAGTCCCGCGAACAGTTCTTGTTTTACACGCCGCATAAGCAGGCGGACTTTTTTGTCTTCGGGCATCGCAGCGTCGGCTTGGCGGAAAAGTCGAGTCTCCTCTTCCGTGAAGATGGTGACGTTTTCATTTGGTAGCTGTACCCGGGTCTCCAGCATGGAAGCGGCCCTTTCCTTGCGGACAAGGCTTGCGAACGTGTGCAGGGATGCGCTGCGGAATAGGTCCCAGGTTTGAAGTGAGGACTCCCGATTCTCAAACCAGGTTCTTGCCGCGTCTTCCAGGTAGAAGTAGACGTGGCGCAGCTTGTCTTCGGTGCTCCAATTGTTCAAGGCGGCGACACGGTCGTACGCTTCAATCCAGGTTTCCGGGACCTCGAATTATGAACCGCGGAACGTTGGCGGCTCCCTGGGTTGCCGGAGCAGAATCGGTGCAGGCGGCACAGTGGCTGTCATCGTCGCTGTTGTCTTCGTCACCGTGGCTCTTGGCTTGTCCGGTAGGAGCCGAAATTGAGGGGGAAGTCCTTTCAGTGCGCGGCTGGCTCTACTGTCGCTGATGGTGTCGGTGTCTTCTTCGCGATGTGGGCTGGGTTCACGGCTTGACGGGGGTGTTCGGTACATGAAAGAAGCAGCACCTCCACCAGGTGTCACGTGGTTGTGATGTCCACTAAGACAACCGTCAGCACGTCCGAGATGAAACTCTTTATTTGGCCGAACTTGTGCCCGGGAAACTGAAAGTCAAACTACAGCAATACACTGATAGCGGCGAACAGAGCGTCGACCGTCGATCAACTAACAAGCGGTGAAGCGCGTCACCACTTGTGCATTTGCCGCTGAATATTCCAGCGTTAACGCTGGTTTCGCGCTATCTCTATACTAGGGGACAACTTTCTGTGACAATGAAGGGAAAGCTACGGGTGGCGGAGCGTCTGCACATGTACTGCTACGCGAAGTAGTCTGGTTTGGCGCGCGTCTCGTAACGCCGTGGAAAGTGATGGCTAGGGTTGCATTGCGACGCAAACGCTGCTTAGCGCCTAAGGGACGGGTAAAAGGCGCGACTTTTTCAAGCACGCAAAAACGCAAAGTGACAACGTATAAAGTAAAAGAAACACAAATATCTCGCTTGTGTGCGCTGCGTTCCGTCTGAAAAAGCTACATGTAGAAAATGAAGGAGTATTTTATATATCTCACGCAGAAAATACCGACGCAATTGTGGGACTACATTCATTAGCGGTAAGAGACGTGCATTGTGGCTCTTTACTTTTCCCTTCATTGCCACAGAAAGGTGTCCCCGAGTATAGAATAAGCTCGAGTGTTCGCGTCTTGCGCGCGATCTTAACAAAATAATCTACAATAATCGCGAAGTTTCTTGAACAATGAGGCGCGGTTTGCGCTGAGCGTTGATGACAGCCTTTGTGGGCGAAAACCGAATACAGCAAAAGTGGTAATAAGAAACGCACGTGGCTATATTGTCACGTGGTCGTGACACTGACGAAGGCAGCAGTCGGCTGGTCCAAAATAAAACTCTTTATTTGGCCAAACTTGTGGCCGTGAAACAGAAAGTCAACCTACAGCGATGCACACTGTACACTCGTAGCGGCGAACAGAGCGTCAGCCGTCGATAAGCTGCTCATGGCTGGGCCGCGCCGTCTTTTATACATTAGGCATTGAACTTTCAAGTTTTATGACTGGTGGTTGCGCAAGCTCTGGAATAATCTAGTCTATTCACGTCCTGCGCGCAAAGTGATCTACTACAGTGATCTACTACAATCGCGAAGCTTCCCGAACACTGCGGCGCGGTCAGCGTCGAGCGTTGCTAACCGTTCTTGCTGGTCAAACCCGAATAGATCAACACAAAACAAGAAGCGGGCGTGGCATTGCCCCCCTCTGAAAAAACATCGTCCCAATGCTTGTGACAGAACACAGAAGGAAAAAAAAAAACAAGTGCGTACACAAATAAATTACAATAACAAAGAAAAATGTAGAGTCCCCAGGTTCCCTAACGCGCACAAAACGGCTTAAGGCGTACGACATGTACGACTTAGATCGTGCGTGGCATCCCTGGGAGTTCGTAATGCTGTCCGGGATGACCTCGTAGTCAAGACCGCCGAGACGTCGAAGCACCTTGTACGGCCCGAAATATCGCCGAAGAAGTTTTTCACTGATCCCACGTTGGCGTATCGGCGTCCAGACCCAAACACGGTCGCTGAGCTGGTATTCCATGAAGCGTCGTCGAAGATTGTAACGGCGGCTGCAGGTCATCTGCTGATTCTTGATGCATTAACGCGCGAGCTGTCAGGCTTATTTGGCGCGCTGAAGGTAAACAGTGACGTCGAGGTTTTCTTGGTCGGAGATGTTGGGTAACATGGCGTCGAGCGTCGTTGCCGCGTTCCTTCCGTAGACCAACTTGTAGGGCGTCATCTGCGTCTTTTCTTGGACGGTCGTGTTATATGCGAAGGTCACGTACGGAAGGATGGCATACCAGGTCTTATGTTCGACGGCGACGTACATGGCCAGCATGTCAGCGATTGTCTTGTTTAGACGCTCAGTGAGGCTATTTGTCTGCAGGTAGTAGACGATTGTGCGGCGGTGACTTGTCTGGCTGTATCTCAGAATTGCCTGAGTTATGTCCGCCGTAAAATCGGTACCTCTGTCCGTGATGAGGACCTCTGGCGCGCCATGATGTAGGGCAATGTTCTCCACGAAAAACTTTGCTACCTCGGCGGCGCTGCCTTTTGGCAGGGCCCGTGTTTCGGCATAGCGGGTCAGGTAGTCGGTAGCTACGACGATCAACTTATTACTGCAAGTCGACGTTGGGAACGGCCCCAGGAGCTCCATCGCGATCTCCTGGAACGGTCGCCGAGGTGGCTCGATCGGCTTGTCGGCGGCTTCTTCCGTCGCTGACAGTCTCGGCAAGACTTTACGTAGTGTAAAAGGACAGACTGGTGGGCTAGTTGGTATTGCATAACTTGGAACAGTAGCGCAAAAATCACACAGACGACGGCAGAGGAAGACGGGACACAGCGCTAAACTAACAACTCAGTGTTTATTGCAGGTGATTGCATATATATGCACATGACTCCGCGCGAAAGGAAGAAGAAGTGGCGAGGGGGGCGAAGGAATACACAAGGCAATCAACCGAGCATATCACACACGCGGCTGACGCGACAAAAATAGCATTTCCTTTTCTGATAGATGGATTGAAGGGCAACTTACCGCGTCTCCTTGTTTGATCTCTGCCGCTTCATTAATTGGCCGCGTTAGTTGTTCCGAAATTCTATCTAATGAATGCGCAAGGTGCATAGTGGCTTGCAACCGCAACGCGCAAAATGCGCAGCGAGGTGGTCTGACAAGGCGAGATTTCCCACATGGTACCTATGTTCCCGCAGACGATAATTCATGCATCTACCTGTCTGGCCCACATATTCTTTGCCGCAGGTGAGCGGAATAGGATATACTGCTCTCTCTACACAGGAGACAAACGGTTTGCGGTGCTTCTTGTTGCGTCCACGTGGATTGCGCACACCCGCGTTCTCTCTAGCCCACAAGCTCGACACCTTCAAAGGAGCAGATAGCGCAACATCAGCACTTACACGCTTTGCAATTTTCATCAGATTGTGACTAATATCGTGAAGGTAGGGCAAGACAACAACAACAAACTATGCGCATTAAATTGTGAACTTTCAAGTTGTGACTCAAACCGAAAAAAGATCATGCCTATGCGGTGTACATAAAAAATATTAGTGAGATATATGTTATTGTTAAGTTATCGTGGAATGTAACAGGAAATTTTTAACAAATTCTTTAAAGCGGGGGGCATGAAAATCTACGTGATGCTCATCAATAATCTAGGTCCTCACGCCTGTAGTTAGTTCTCATGAGTGGTGGCATTCTCGTTTGGTGGCATAATTGATATCGAGGGTAAGAAATGAGTAGGCTACTAACATGGAGCCTGTGCTTTTTTTATGTGCAAAAGTAATTCATAAAAAAATTGGCAGATCCCACGTTCCGTGGAAATCGATGTTATGCGAAGCATGCGCGGGATGGTGACACATTGAGCGAAACGTTACGGAACAACGCTAGATAAATATGGAAGTGGTATACGCACACTCATATGTTCAAGAGTCGCATATATGTTACATAACCAGTCATTTACAGTTGAGTAGCGATGGCAACAGACACATGGGTGCTACCAACAACAGATGGGTAAACTGATATGTAGTGCATATATTCATCAATACTGGATAGCGCGAATCCGAACAGGACAAAGAGCGAACACAGACGCACAGGACAGGCGTGAGTCGCAACTAAGCTTCATTCAGGAAAGTTTCCCTAGATATATACACAGCCGAGTGGCACGCGCAAGCGCACTGCACGTACGTTACAGTCACAGTTACAGTTGTAATGCTTATACTTGTCCGTTATGACGGAAAACGCACGCACGTTTCACGAACCCGTGTGTATGTGTGGAAGGTATTCTTGACAGTTCTCGAACAAGGTCATCATCACCGTGATTAGTGAACACCAGCAGCTGGACCGGACTTGTTAATTGGATCCGCTCGTGATCGCGGTTACGAGGGGTCTAAGTGTAGTTAAGTGCGAGGTATAGTACAGCTGGTGGAAATCCTGGATGCCTCTTACGATGAATTCATCTATGATGCCTCTTGTCGTGGACGCTACAGCGAAGTCTTTTGATGTCCTCTCTACATCCAATCCGTTTTTCAAGCAATATAAGGACCAAGCATTCCTGGGTCTTCATAAATCAATGTTCAAGACACCGGTAATGCTGAGAGGCCTGGTTCTCTCAGCAGATTTATTGTAGGAAGCAGTGACGCCGGTTTTTGCGTAATCCCCGTGGTGCACGTTGCGGACCATGTGGACGAGTGGATGGTACTTAAGCTTCTTCCAGGGTTGTACTTTCTTCAATTTCCTCACTTTCCTTGCGTTCGCCACGGTGGTGTAGCGGCTAAGGTGCTCCGCTGCTGACCCGAAGGTCCCGGGTTCGATCCCGGCCGCGGCGGTCGCATAGAGCAAAATGCTAGATACCCGTGTTCTGTGCGATCTCGGTGCATGTTAAAGAATACCCAATGGTCAAAATTTCTGGAGCCATTCTCTACAGCGTCTCTCATATCATATCGTGGTTTTCGATGTGTCTGTTGCCATCGCTACGCAACTGTAAAGAACTGGTTATGTAATAGATATGCGACTCTTCAGCATATGAGTGTGCGTATACCACTTCCATATTTCTCTAGCGTCATTTCGTAACGTTTAGCTCAAGGTGTCACCATCCCGCGCATGCTTCGCATAACATCGATTCCCGCGGTAAGTGGGAACTGCCAAATTTTTTATTATTATCACTTTCCTTGCATGTCAATATGTGTGTTCGCGGTTACTGTGTCGATTTAGACTCTCTATCACCTGTGGCACCCGCATAACATTAACTCTGGTTTACGGGTATGTGCCACATGTGACTGAGAGAAAGGGTTTCATGACGTACGCGACAGGTATTTTGCGTTATTCCTGTCATGACCAGTGATTCGTGTTCATCATGCAATGACCCCCTGCAGGGCCAATTTTGGTATATTGCAAGTTAGGGAGGCGACCAAGAGAGTGCCCAGACGCAGGTGGCCACACAGATAGATAGATAGATAGATAGATAGATAGATAGATAGATAGATAGATAGATAGATAGATAGATAGATAGATAGATAGATAGATAGATAGATAGAAACGGCCGAAGTGCCTGAGGTTCGCTAAGAATTGCTTCGCATTCAATAGTAATTTTGATTTGCTCTGATTAATGAGTGTTTATCAAAAAGATTGTGTCTCGCCTTGTCAGGCCACCTCGCTGCGCATTGTGGTTGCAAGCCACTATTCAACCGTGCGCATTCACTAGCTAGAAATTCGGACGAACTGACGCGGGAAATTATTGTAGCGGCAGAGATCAAACATAGAGACGCGGTAAGTTGCCCTTCAATCCGTCTATGAGAAAAGGAAATGCTATTTTTGTCGCGTCAGCCGCTTCTGTGATATGCTTGGTTGATTGCCTTTTGCGTTCATTCGCCCCCTTCGTTTTCCCCTTCGCGCGGTGTCATGTGCATATATATGCAATCACCTGCAATAAACACTGAGTTGTTAGTTTAGTGCTGTGTCCCGTGTTGCTCTGTCGTCGTATGTGTGATTTTTGTGCTACTGTTCCGACTTTTACGTAGTGGGTGACGTCGGCAGTAAGGCGAGGCCAGTAGTACTTTTCTTGTATTTTCGCGAGCGTGCGGGAAACACCGAGGTGTCCAGCCGTCGGGTCGTCGTGTAGGGCCTGGAAGACTTATGGTCGAAATTCTGAAGGCACCACGAGAAGTAACTTGGCTCGGAGTTCTTCTTTTGGAGAACGCCGTTGCATAAGAAAAACGACGTCAGTGCTCGCTTGAATACTTTCGGAACGACGGCAGCCTTGCCCTCGATGTATTCCATAAGGCGTCTGAGTTCCGGGTCGGATCGCTGTCGTTCAGCGAAGTTGTCGGCACTTATGGTTTCCAAGAAGCAGTCATCATCCTGGTCGTGTTGCGTCGGCGGATCCACGGGGGCACGAGACAAGCAGTAGGCATCAGAGTGTTTTCTTTCGGACTTGTAAACGACGGTAATGTCGAATTCTTGAAGTATTATGCTCCACCGTGCACGGCGACCTGAAGAGTCCTTTAAGTTAGCTAGCCAACGCAAGGCGTGGTGGTCGCTCACAACTTTGGAGGGCCTGCCGTACAGGTAGGGGCGAAACTTGGATGGAGCCCAGATGATGGCAAGGCACTCCTTTTCTGTTGTGGAATAGTTGGCTGCTGCCTTAGATAGCGACCGGCTAGCATAACTGTTAACCTATTCCTGTCCGTCATTGCACTGCACAAGGATGGCGCCGAGTCCTAGCTGCTTGTGTCGGTGTGGCTTTCCGTAGCGGCGTATGCGTCGAAATGCGCAAGTATCAGAGGCGTCTGCAGGCGTCATTTCCATCCTTTAAATGCTTGAACTTGCGCCCTTTCCCACCTGAATTCCACGTCGGTCTTCGCGAGTTACCTCAATGGCTCGGCGATCCGTGAAAATTCCTTGACGAAACGTCTGTAATAGTTTCTAAAAAGAGACATGGCGTGCCAAGACGGACACAAGAAAGAGGTCATGACACCACAAACGCCGGCTAACAACTGCAGAGGACGCACAACGGCGGAAATGAACGAAAGCAGGAAAACTTATTTGTTTCGTAAAACACACCAACAAATTCACTGATTGCCGTACAAGTGGGGTGTATAAGGTCCCTTTCAGATGCGGCCGCTTCTACGTAGGACAGACAAGCCGGTGCATTGTTGGAACATACGAGATCGCTAACACGAGGCTCACCTTCTATTTTATCTTTACATTGTCGAGATTGTAAGTGCACGCCAAAATTTGATGAATGCACAGTGCTGTACCGGCATAGAAATCAAGAAACGCACCTGATGATTGAAGCATGGCATAGCGAGAATAGTGGTAGCGCATGCGTGAGCCGACCGTCGATTAACTTGCATAAAGATGAAATCAAATGCCTTAACAGCTATCTTTCACGTAGAACCCCACGCGTGCCGGATGGATAGGTTCGCCTCTTGCAAGGCATGCACAGTTAAGTTCTCGTGTCTTCGTTCTTTTCCGCCGTTGTGCGTCTCTTCAGTTGTTAGTCGGCATTTGTGATGTCCTGATCTCTTTCTTGTGTCCGTGTTTGCACACCCTGTCTTTTTTTACAATAAATACTCACCCACTAGCTCAGTTCTCTGTTATTCTAAACGTCTGTGGTAGGCGCACAAGCCCAGAAATCGGCGTACGGCCTTAACGGTGGGTGGCGGGAAGGCAGCAATGGCGGCTGTTTTCCGTGGGTCCGGGCGAACTCCAGACTTACTAAGGACATGGCCCAAGAACAAGAGTTGGCCGTGCTCGAAGCGGCACTTTTCTGGCTTTAGGGTGAGACCGGACGTCTTGATTCCTTGAAGTACAGCTTCAAGGCGCCGGAGGTGTTCGTCGAAGTTTGAGGCAAACACGACAGCGTCATCCAAGTGCACAAGGCACGTTTGCGACTTCAATCCTGCGAGCACGGTGTCCATACCACGCTGGAACGTCGCAGGCGCCAAGCAAAGACCAAAGGGCATGACCTCGAACCTCGATGAGGCCGTCCTTGTGTTATAAAGGCGGTCTTCTCTCGGTCCCTCTCGTCGACTTCGATTTGCCAGTAGCCGGTCTTGAGGTCCATCGAAGCAAAGTACCTCGTGTCGTAAAGTCGATCAAGGGTGTCGTCTGTCCGTGGGAGAGTGTAGACGTCGTTCTGCGTGATTTTGTTCAGGCGGTGATAATCGACGCAGAAGCGTAGCTTCCCGTCCTTCTTCTTCACCAGCACCACTGGTGACGCTCACGTACTCTTGGAAGGCTGGATGATGTCGTCGCGTAGCATTCCGTCGACTTGTTTCTTTATGGCCTCGCGTTCTCGCGTCGAAACTCTGTACGGGCTCTGGCGGAGTGGCCTGACATATTCCTCTGTTATGATGCGGTGTTTTGCGACTAGGCTCTGCCGATTTCGTGACGACGACGAAAAGCAGTCCTGGTATTGCAGGAGCAGGGTTTTGAGCTGTTCTTGCTTATGCTTAGGAAGGCCCGGATTGACGTCGAAAGCTGGCTGGGGAGCTTGGTTCGTCGGAGTAGGCTCCGAAGAATCGGCGAGGGCGAACGCATTGGTGGCTTCCACAATTTCTTTGATATAGGCGACCGTCGTGTCTTTGTACACGTGCTTGTACTCGTTGCTGAAATTAGTGAACACCACTGTTGCTTTCCCTCCACGCAGCTCGGCTATTCCTCTTGCGACGCAAATCTCTCGGTTGATCAACAAGTGCTGGTCTCCTTCAACGATGCCTTCCAGGTTTGCTGATTTTTGAGTGCTGGCGGAAATGTTGACGCTGGAGCGAGGAGGAGGGTGACATGGTCTTCCAGCGCATTTAAGGTGTGCTTTCCTGGAGGTGTGAGCGGTGGTTATGCTTTTTATGTGGATAGGTGTTATCGATTCTGATCTCAGGTCAATGACTGCACCATGCAAACTTAAGACCAAGGATGGCGTCTCTCATCCTTGGTATGTAAGCGTCCATACCAAGGATGACGTCTCTCGAGCATAGCTGTAGCACAACGAAATTCGCTGGATACATCCGGTTGTTAATGGTGACTCTCGCTGTGGCAGATTCCCACCCGCGTCACTAGGCGTCCCACAGCAGTCAGAATTTCGTGGCCTTCCCAGGCGGTCTTTACCTTCTTCAACTTCCTGGCGATCGGTCCACTGATAACCGAACAGTCGGCTCAGGTGTCGACGAGAGCTGTGATGCTGTGGCCAGTTTTTCCAGTTTTATCACTGGTCTTTCCAGTCTTTCCAGTTTTATCACTGGTGGTCGCCCAAGCTCTGGAATAATCTACACTATTCGCGTTCTGCGCGCAATCCTAACGAAGTTATCTACTACAATCTCCAAGCTTCTCGAACACTGTGGCGCGGTCAGCATCGAGCGTTGCTAACCGTCCTTGCTGGTGAAACCCGAATACATCAAAATAAAACAAGAAGCATTTGTGGCAATATTAATACAGTGCTTTCACTGACATAAGCGCTCTTCGATAAAAAATTGTTGTCAAAATCGAGAGCGTAGTTTATTTTATTTTATTTTTTGAAAATGAGCTTTTCTACGTACTAAAACCAGCAGAAAAAGTTTTCACACAACCTTCAGAGCTTGCGTTAAATTCGGCCGTGAAATCCGAAAATATTGCAGTGAGCTAAAATAGGACACCCGGGTGGCCACCTGGAAATATTTTTTTTGTCGCGCTGGGAGCGTTTCTTGGAAAAAATGTTCAGTTCCGTGCACTTTGAATGTGCCAACAAAACATAAAAAACCCAGGCAGAACAAAAACTAGCAGTTGTTCCATGTACGAATACAACCGATGAGCGAAGCTCCTTAGAAATGGCACGCAAGGCGACTATGCGCCAGATCTTGCTTTCATGAAGGCAGTAGGGTAGGGAGCGGGTCTGGAGAACGTCTGCTGCGCTCGGTGGCGAGAACGACTGAGCGAGTGAGTGTGCGACGCGCGCTGCGCAGGGAGAGGGAGACAGGTGGGAGATGGTCGAGCGGTGATGCGGCGGAGACCTTCCACGGCGGCGACGGAACGCCGCGCGGCGTTCGGCGCACGTAACGTTTCATTGTCTTTGCGCCGGAGCCGGGTGGGGAGATCGTCTGCTACTACCTTGGATAAAGCGCTCGCAGTGCGCTAGAATGATTGTTGTCATTTCACAATCCACGATAAAATTGGTGAAAGTGAAGACGACCATTTTAACGAGTTGTGTCCAGAGCTCACTTCTTTTAACCTCGAATTTCTGGTGCGCTAGAACCAAACCGCTCAAGGCATAAACATTTTCTTTTAAGTCACGGGCCACTGCAACCTAAAGGGATGCTTAAGAGAATGAGGCTTCAACGGCGTCACCGGGGTGCGGGCCTAAGGAGCTTCTCTCCTAAAAATACCGACCGGAGAGGCATGTTCAATCTCTCGTGGGATCGCCCCATTGCGTCACGATCACACAGGCAGGAAGCTCTACGAGCGCGCCTTTTATCCCTCACACTTACCCCTCACAGTGCTCTTGGTTCGCGGGATGGTGTCCCCGTCTGGGAATGGTAGAGTGAAGAATTGCATGACCTCCGCGGTTAGTTTCGGCAACGCGCCCTGGCACCGTTGCTACGGCCGTGTCCCATTTCAAGAGGAGTTTAATTTTGTCAGCGCCTTACACCATGAGCTGGTGGCTATAGCTGTCCGTTTTAGGGTGATGTCAGCCTTTGGTACACTACATGCCGCCAATGCACCGCTGCCCGCCAAAACAAGATGCTGCCAAGGCGTCTTCGCCCAGCTCTTGTTGGCGCACCGAGTAATCGCAGATAATCCTTCACAATATGGCAGTGGTAGCGCGTTAAACGCTGCCACAGACGCCTGAGGAGCAGAAGTACCTGCATGTTGCGTACTGCTGTGCAGTAACTACTGCAGAAAGGGCGTGCAATTTTTCCGCTTCCCAACGAGCCAGGGCCTACGAACACTTTGGCTTGCTCAAGTGAAGGGCTCGGAGCTAAGCACTTCGTCTCGTGTTTGCCCTGTGAATACTGCGTATTTTTATTGGAGAAGCGACTTGGGCAATGAGGGTGGCGATTTGGGCTTGTTGGTATGGTTGCATGATAATTGATGGTAGCGCAGGCCAAAGACACGGACAAAATGGCGTCTCATGTGCCTTCTTTTGTGCCTGTCTTTGGCCTGCGCTACCATCAATATCATGCGAGTTGGGCAAGTTGGTGCGTATTAACTGCGGACATATCCTACTAGCGCGAGAAACACACAAAGGACGAGGTAAAAGATGGCAGGCAGGACGCAGCACTAAACTTCAACTGATCATTTACTTCCACAAGGAACAGGAAATCAGAGGCTGCGCAGCCCGCCATGCCAGAACAATTACGAAGACGGTCTGAACTGTGGCGTCAAGTTCGCCACTTTCAGCTTTGCCTCCGGGTCTTCACAGAGTCTCAAATGTGTGGACGCTGTAACTGGGAGGCCGTGTTTCGCAGAAGAAACCGTGAGTCAACGAACGTTTGCAACTATCTTTGGGAGAAGTGGGTTCCTTCACTCAATGCTTGGAAGAAGTGCAACAGAAAATCAGCTGCAGCTGCTGCGCCTGTAACCACGCAAGAGTGCTTGGTTCCTGCCAAAGTCCATTATGTGTTAAAATGTGGGCCAAAGTTCAGCAATTAGCCTAATGTTACACCTGTGTCTTTGATCGGGCTTGTAAGAAACATTGCTTCCCGTGCTGCGGATGACGAGCAGAATAGATGTTTATCTGAGGGTGTAGATTGCTTGCCTCCCATTTGTTGCTATAATAGGGTGCCGGAAAATGTGCTTAGAAATTCGGTTAATTACCTAAAAGTAAATGACCTCGCATTGCTCGTTTCTCATAAGGAGGGTGGGTTTGTAGTGCTCCCCAACCCAGCGTATCGTGAAAAAGCAAAGGCCGCAGTAGATAAGAACTTCGTTCATTCCAAATGCTCTTCAGCACAGCTGAAGAAAGCCATAGCGTTGTGCAAGGATATGAATCTAGAAGGACTTAGGAAGTGCATATCAGGGACGAAGAACGACATGTTGGGGCTCTTCTTCTATGCCAAGACACACAGTGAAGGGATGCCATTGAGGTCGATTGTAACAGAAAAGGCTAGCTGGCAGGGTGAGCTTTCGAAGTTCCTTCAAAAGCAACTTTATGTTTTGAGAACGGATGATCCATTTCTCGCACCTCATTCAAATTCAGCCATTCAGTACATGTCAGAGCATGAAATATGGCGGATTGTTCTTTCGCTTTTTCTGTAGACGTAGAAGATTTTTGTACTCTATTTCGCAGGATCATCTAATGAAAGTGCTTTGGGACCGCGTAGAGGATTTTGGCCTTGTAGCCTTTCAGAACTTTTCGGGAATTTCTATCGACAATTTTCTGGAAATGCTTAGATTTTATCTCTCTTCTACAGTTGTTGATTTTAACGGTGGTGCCTTTGTGCAGAGGGATGGTATATGTATAGGCTCACGCATTGCACCAGTTTTAAGTGATTTGTTTTTATTCGATTTTGACAAGAGAGTGACCGCATGTGTTCACAAAACTTTCGTTTGCAAATATTTTTAGATATGTCGATGATTTCTTAATTTTAATGAAAGGCTTTGAGATGGACGCTAAGAACGCAGTTGTGGACAATATGCTCGAAGCTTTTAATGCATGTTCCTGTGGCAGGCTGAGGTTTACACATGAGATGCCAGTCGATCGGTACTTACAATTCCTTGATCTCCGCATCAGCTTTACGGAATGTACACTCTGCTGGGCATATTGCCCGCGAAGTAAACAAAACCAATTCTCAACTATTATTCGGCCCAATCTAAAACTGTCAAAAGGGGAATAGCCGTGAATAGCGTTCCAGCCGCCTTGCACAAATCCTGTGAGCACCAGGTGGCATGCAGTGTAATGCACCGTGTGGCGCCGAGTTCCCTGACGGCACCATAGTGCCGGTAGCGGAAAGCCTCATTTCAGAGGTGAAGTAGGCACGAGCAACCGCTGGGCTTAGGGAGCAGGCAAGTCAGGTGCGACCACTACCGGTGCCGTACATGCACAGGCTGTCGCACCGCCTCAAAAAGGCAGCACTCAAATGCGGCGTCTCAGTTGTTTTCACTGCACCGAGAAAACTTTCTGGGATGTACCACATAGTGAATGCTACGGAGGGTGCTCGAGCCTGTGAGCAAAAGCATGTCACGCGCTTCGTGGAATGCTCAGTCGCAGTGGTATACATGATTCCACTGTCGAGCGGAAAGTGCTACATCGACCAGATGGGTCGTTGTTTAAACGACCGTCTGAGGGAACACCGGGCATCCGTCAGTGCTGACGCTGCCACTGGCCATCTTGCTGACCATTGCCGAAGGTGCGCGTGCACAGCACAGTTTCAATGCACTCGTGTGCTCAAGCGGTTGCGAGGGCAATCAGACAGAGAGGTCTACGAGGCCTTCTGCATAAGAAAAGTGGGTGATCGGTGTGTAAGTGCACCGTCGCTGGCCCTCAGCAACAAGGAGTGCACATACTTGGAACGTAGTCTGAGCATAGAACCGTTGGACTAGTTATGACACGATTCATTAACTTATGGCATGTGAAGGTAAAAAGCCCTGACGTTTATGGGGGCGCTTTTTTAATGTTTTCTTTCGTGTGGCGCAGCCTCCTGCGCAGTCTGTGATTTCCTGTTTCTTGTGGAAGTAAATGATCAGTTGAAGCTGAGCGCTGCGTCCTGCCTGCCGCTTTTTACCTCGTCCTTTGTGTGTTTTTCGCGCTAGTAGATATGTCCTCAGTTACTGCGTATTTTGGTAACCGTTTTTTTTGCTGCAGGACACGTTATATGAGTTTGACAGGGTTTGTGTATCCATAGATAACTGAAGGTGTCGCTCCTGCGTTCACGCATTCCGAATAGGAAGCCTACATACGGAATTCGTCCATGCGTCCGTACGGAGACGCGCTTGCTAGTCTTGAGCTGTAGCCTCCATCGCGTGAATTCGCGTCGGCGTCGCTCGGTGTTATATCGCAAGAGTTTGTGTGCAGGCGGCGACTTTGAATACATGGCAAACCACTGCTAACCGTGCATGTCACGAGTAAATCTAGTCACGATAGCCTTTTTGGGCAGCAAGCGTGCATCGCGTACCTCAGAGGAGCAGTGGTGGCGACCGCAAGGGCGGCGCACAGAAACCACGCCAATTTGCTGGAAGATTGGCAGCACTGTGGACAATAACTGCTGGATTTAGCGGAGTTTTTTGGAGGCACTTCTTAAGCAAAGTGGAAGATTGGGCCAGTTGGTGTATCACGATCGAAGTATACTGCGCGGTAAACAACGCGGACAACCAGAAGGCGGGGAGAAGCGCAGACTATCAACTGAAGATTTATTTGTTCACATGCTACATATATAAGAATGAAACAGAAAAAACAAGAGCAAGGGAAGCTGTTAACAAACAAAAAAATCGGCAGATTCCACGCAGTGTGGGAATCGATGTAATGCGAAGCAGCTGCATACATCGTCTTGTTTGTCATTGAGGCTAATGAAGTCATTCATGTCGTGACATGTAGTTCGCCATATATCGCGAGATTGTCATAAATGCATGCGTGTGCAATCTGGTATATGCCATGCTTATGAAACATATATTCTGCTACATATATAGGATGCGTGACCTGCTATTTATGTTCGGCCCTCCTGTCATGCCATACCAATTTAGGTATATATCCAGTTAAAAAAATGGCCGCGAGTGCACCATGAGCGTGGCGTCTAAATCATACCTACATGGCATGCATGTCGTGATTTTCGTGTTACCACCTGTTATTTATGTTCGCCACACAGACGTCGCGCAATACCAATTTTGGTCTATATCAAGCTAGCGAAACGGCCACCAGCACACCATGAGCGTGGCACGTAAGTCATGCTGTACATGACAAGCGTGTCATGATTTTCATATTACACCTGTTATTTGTGTTCGCCAGACAGTCACGTCGCGCGATACCAATTTTGGTGTATATTAAGCTAGCGAAACGGCCGCCAGCGCACCATGAGCGTGGAATGTAAATCATGCTGTACATGACATGCGTGTCATGATTTTCATGTTAACTCCTGTTATTTAGGTTCGTGACACAGTCACGGTGCGAGATGCCAATTTTGGTGTATATCAAGCTAGCCAGAAGTCATGCTGTGCATGACATGCGTGTCATGATTTTCGTGTTATCTCCTGTTATTTAGGTTCGTGACGCAGTCACGGCGCGAGATACCTATTATGGTGTATATCAAGCTAGCGAAACGGCCGCCAGCGCACCATGAGCGTGGCACGTAAGTCATGCTGCGCATGACAAGCGTGTCACGATTTTCGTGTTATCTCCTGTTATTTAGGTTCGTGACACAGTCACGGCGCGAGATACCTATTATGGTGTATATCAAGCTAGCGAAACGGCCGCCAGCGCACCATGAGCGTGGCACGTAAGTCATGCTGTACATGACATGCGTGTCATGATTTTCGTGTTATCTCCTGTTATTTAGGTTCGTGACACAGTCACGGCGCGAGATACCTATTATGGTGTATATCAAGCTAGCGAAACGGCCGCCAGCGCACCATGAGCATGGCACGTAAGTCATGCTGCGCATGACAAGCGTGTCATGATTTTCATATTACACCTGTTATTTGTGTTCGCCAGACAGTCACGTCGCGCGATACCAATTTTGGTGCATATTAAGCTAGCGAAACGGCCGCGAGCGCACCATGAGCGTGGAATGTAAATCATGCTGTACATGACATGCGTGTCATGATTTTCATGTTAACTCCTGTTATTTAGGTTCGTGACACAGTCACGGCGCGAGATACCTATTATGGTGTATATCAAGCTAGCGAAACGGCCGCCAGCGCACCATGAGCGTGGCACGTAAGTCATGCTGCGCATGACAAGCGTGTCATGATTTTCATATTACACCTGTTATTTGTGTTCGCCAGACAGTCACGTCGCGCGATACCAATTTTGGTCTATATCAAGCTAGCGAAACGGCCACCAGCGCACCATGAGCGTGGCAAGTAAGTCATGCTGTACATGACATGCGTCCATGATTTTCGTGTTATCTCCTGTTATTTAGGTTCGTGACACAGTCACGGCGCGAGATACCTATTATGGTGTATATCAAGCTAGCGAAACGGCCGCCAGCGCACCATGAGCGTGGCACGTAAGTCATGCTGCGCATGACAAGCGTGTCATGATTTTCATATTACACCTGTTATTTGTGTTCGCCAGACAGTCACGTCGCGCGATACCAATTTTGGTGTATATTAAGCTAGCGAAACGGCCGCGAGCGCACCATGAGCGTGGAATGTAAATCATGCTGTACATGACATGCGTGTCATGATTTTCATGTTAACTCCTGTTATTTAGGTTCGTGACACAGTCACGGTGCGAGATGCCAATTTTGGTGTATATCAAGCTAGCGAACGGCCGCCAGCACACCATGAGCGTGGCACGTAAGTCATGCTGTGCATGACATGCGTGTCATGATTTTCATGTTACCACCTGTTATTTGTGTTCACCACACAGTCACGTCACGCGACACCAATTTTGGTGTATATCAAGCTAGCGAAACGGCCGCGAGCGCACCATGAGCGTGGAATGTAAATCATGCTGTACATGACATGCGTGTCATGATTTTCGTGTTATCTCCTGTTATTTAGGTTCATGACACAGTCACGGCGCGAGATACCAATTTTGGTGTGTATCAAGCTAGCGAAACGGCCGCCAGCACACCATGAGCGTGGCACGTAAGTCATGCTGTGCATGACATGCGTGTCATGATTTTCATGTTACCACCTGTTATTTGTGTGCAACACACAGTCACGTCGCGCGACACCAATTTTGGTGTATATCAAGCTAGCGAAAACGGCCGCGAGCGCACCATGAGCGTGGAATGTAAATCATGCTGTACATGACATGCGTGTCATGATTTTCGTGTTATCTCCTGTTATTTAGGTTCATGACACAGTCACGGCGCGAGATACCAATGTTGGTGTATATCAAGCTAGCGAAACGGCCGCCAGCACACCATGAGCGTGGCACGTAAGTCATGCTGTGCATGACATGCGTGTCATGATTTTCATGTTACCACCTGTTATTTGTGTTCACCACAGAGTCACGTCGCGCGACACCAATTTTGGTGTATATCATGCTAGCGAAACGGCCGCGAGCGCACCATGAGCGTGGAATGTAAATCATGCTGTACATGACATGCGGTGTCATGATTTTCGTGTTATCTCTGTTATTTAGGGTCATGACACAGGTCACGGCCGCGAGAACCAATGTGG